>NC_092814.1:218862800-219162800 GCF_023375885.2 Dermacentor andersoni | reverse complement strand
TATTTTCTTTACTGCAATAATAAAATGATAAGCATTTGCGAGCTAAGAAATGGGCTCAAAGTGTCCGTTTCTTAGTTCGTCCGTCCGTTCGCAACAATCCGCTGTGGAGCATAACCCCCGTGTTGAACCCAGATCATCTTGCCGCCGCACCGCCGCTCGTGACTCTTGCGTCCGTCGCCCCAGCACTGCTGTGTATACGGCTCCTTCGCGGCATCTCGTCATGATGTGCCGTGAAGACGCAAAGCGAAGCAAGGTGGTAGACTATAATTTAGCTTTACGGCGAACGGCAGTTATCAGCTTGAAAATGTGTTGAATGTGGCCTTTCGTCGGGTTCGTTGACACCTATGCTGCCACGCCAAGGTTCACACTATCAGAGGAGCGCCTCTCGGAGCCGTGGAGCCGTGGGCGCGGTGGCTGTGAGGTGCAGCGAGGAGAAAACAGGTTGCGTGCTTTCCGAAAAATGTCAGGCAGAAGACGGATCAGTTGAGGAAGCACAAAAATAAGCGGCAATTATGAGCCAGGAAATGGGCTGAGCGCGTCTACCCGAAGGGCTTCCTTAAAGATTGTGGAGTTTCTTGCAGCTTGGGAAAGCCGAGGGTTCCTTAACCCCTTATGCATAATTTTTTTCTATTTTTTTGTAAAGAGCTGGCAAGTCTTCGTTTAGGCCAGATATGCTTAAACCAATATTACTTTTCTGAAGAAACGCTTGGTTTCGATTTTATGAGCCAAAATGTCGCATACGATATATGATAGTATACGATGCAGATACGGGTATAATTTGTGACCATGAACGAAGAAATTTTAATTGCAGAAAGCTGGCAAAATTTCAGAACTATTGAAAAAACTTGACACATTGCTTTAAAATTGGAATGTATTCCTCACAGATGCAGCTAGTACAAGTTTTTCTGATGACGTCATCCATGAGTGACTGATTCACAGCTTCAATATCCAGGCCAGATCTCTTTTTCATCGTTTCTCTTCTAATATATGACGTGCATTATATATATGATACAGCAATTGATGCTTGCCTCACGGACCAATCCGAATGTAGTTATAGATGAAGATATGAGAGTCGCCTAATAAACAGTAAATAAACACCCTGATATTTCCTGTTCACTGATTTCAAGTGCATAATCGTTACAAAAACCTGTTGATTAACGAACTCTTTATACCTTGGGTGACGAGCTGCGGCCTTACATTTATTTTAACGGATCTATGTCAGAAATGATTTCCTCTGCTAAAGTCACTATGTGTTTCATTGCTACAGAGAAGACATAGATTCTGGATTAATACGTAGGGTTTTCTTTTATTTCGATTATGTTACAGCAGAGGTAGGCGTTCTAGGCGTTCTATGCGTGTCATACATGATACACGATGCGGTAAGGGGCTAACTACAGGCGGTTGGCATTGCTTGTATTGTCTGCATACGTGACGAGTGTCAAAGAGCCACTGGAGTGTTTTGTTTTTCAACACAGTGCGCTGTCGCCATAAGCCGTAGTGAGAAATGCATGGATGGCGCAAGAGCCTTCGTAAGTTCACGACGCTAACATTTTGGCTCACTTAGACGCTGTCACGGATCACAAATGTCGTTTACACTAGAATTTTGTGCGAACAGTCGAACTTACGATCGCTGCAGGACAGTGCCGGCGTGGTCGCGCGACTTTTCAATCGTGCGACGCAAGCCAGCTGGCGCGCAGCCTTTGCACCAAGGCGCACTGCTGTTTTTCTCCGACCTTCAGTCATCTTAGCACTCGTTGTTGGAACGCAGCAAAGTTACCACTTACTGGTTGAATATGAAAACAGAGGAATAAACTGCGCATTTTTCAACGAATCTTCGTCCGAGTGGTCAATGTATAGAGGTGTCTATAGCCTTGGTGTTTTTTGCCCAGCTGACTAGATCCCTTGATGCTATCCACCAGCACTGAGCGCAGTGTCGAGCGAAGCTCTTGCGGCGGGGTGATCATCTGTGGATGAGCTGAATCGCTGCAGGTGTGGGACAAGGAGCGCAGCCTGTTGTGGAAATCTATAAATGCGAGAAAATAGAGTATCCGCGACATTTCCAGTAATTAGGGTAATTTCCACATACCTCGCGCGCTAGTCTGTCCTCAGTGGTATTGTGTGGTGCCGTTTGGTTTTGTGTGTCTGTGCCTGACAGATGAGGGCTATGTCTTCTCTTGTATGTGTTTGTGTGTAGAGTGGGTACCGTAGGAGAAACTTATCGTTGTTGGTTCCCCCAATTGATTGTGATGGTACTGATATTGGGCGCTGACATATCTGGTGTTGGGTAGACTGCTTTATTTAAAAAGATTTCTCACCGAAATGTTTATACAATAACGTTACAATATTTACCGAAACTCAGAGGGCGCTACGTAACACATAACATATGAACTCAAAAGAAAAAGGCAGCAATGTAAAGCCGTCATATCAAAATCAGGGTACACACTCCATTACCGTTACCTACTGAGAAGAGCGATGCTTACTAACGGATCGAGTGAGATTAAGGTTGCAGTCGACTGCACCTTGTTGGATAGACTGCTTAAGCTCTTTCATACGCTTTTATTTTTATGGAGAGGGCGCTATGTTTCATCTAACACTGTGTATATGCGCGCCTACGCCTTTTTTATGTGGTGGTATCAGCCTTTGAACGGGAACACATGCCACGGCCAGCTAAATACTGTGCGAATTAAACTTTAAGCTAAGTTTGGCGATTTCTGAGACTCAAAATGGTATTCCGCCACAAGGTCACCCAGACCATGACTCGTATAAGCCACGGTACCTGCGATCGTTGGTACCGTGATAGTAACCACATTTTTTTAATAAGCTTCCCCAGCGTATAGGTAACCAACCGGACTCTTGACTGGTTAACATTGCTGCTTTCCTTATATGCCCATCTCTCTCTCTTGAATGAACTTTGCACGCAGCCACAAAAAATACAGCATGTGCAAGCTCTACACACGTTGACTGTATAGTTAAATAGACAAATTGGACATTCCTCCCTGCCTTTCCTCTTCATTCTCTCTCTCTCTCTCTGGACATTCCTCGTTACCGAAGACCGCGAAAAACATTTATTTTACGTGCAAGTGCGACAGCAAAAGCAGGACTACATACATTTCACGTTCTGGAGGTGAGACGATGTTATACCCATCGCGTGCCACCTCGCTGTACAACTCGTTGCATTAAGTATTTCGTGCGACATGAAAATGTAAAGAAATAAATTTATGGGTTCAAATAAAAGAAAAAGGCTACATACATATTGAAGGCGTATGCAGCTTCCCTGTGCACATTGCAATATAACTAAAGAAATCGTATGCCGTTATCGATGCACATGTCAGTGTGTAACAAAACAGATAGCAATGTAATGCACCTTCTAGCCGAACAGAGAATCAAAATAGCGGTCTGCCCAATTTGGCGGAATATTGCAGCAGAATGTTTTGAGATGTAACCACGTTAGAGCAGCGCTTTGAGCAGGTGTGTGTGAAGGCTCCCTGCCTATAACACTGGCACAGAAGTACTCTGGCCACTTAACGGGGCTCCTCGGTGTTACAAAACCGAGAGCTAGGGCGTCGGGTCCTTCGTTGCTCCTATCCCGTGGGGAGCCTGGTGACCGTCAACCTGCTTCAGGAGAGCATGTAGTGAGCGCGATCGTACGCTAGTGTATGCCGTGAATGCAATGCGATGGTGTTATCTACACACTTCTAGTGTATTTGGCGCGAAAGCTCACAGCGCTGCGAATGCAGAAGTGTTATGAGAACACTCACGTTTCAACCGGTCAGTTAAAAAGTAGCAGGACACTGTACATACGCTTTGTTTGAGCTTTTGTCTGTGCCCCACCACACGGGTGACGAAACATAATGCAACTGTCTTCGCAGTGTTGGACTCGTCCGGCAAGATCCCGGATGGGGTGCTTGAAGGGACACTGGTGGCCATGGGATCGTACAACGAGTGCGTCAACATCGTGGCCCGGGACGACGGCCAGGAACGCGAGTACTTCCGTGGCCAGTACTGTGCCCTGGACGTCAAGCCGTTCCTGCCGCCCAAGCCCAAAAAGTACAACCCACAGCACATGTTCCGGAATATCTCTCAAGTTCTGCCCATTCTCAAGGCAAGCGCTCGAATTCATCTTTATTCCATCCGTTTGTTTTTATTTTTTCTCCTTATTGTTTTCCTTCAGAGGGCGCCGTAGAAGCGCCGGCGATGTGAGGAAACCACACTGGGCTGCGCATTCACAAAAATCTCTTACGCTTGAATTGTTCGTAAGAGCAAATTCTAGCCAATCCTGATGCTGGACATATTAGCGAAGGCGGCCGGCCAGTAGCAAATAGCACTTACGCACGAAGAGATTTGTGAATTCGGCCCCTGGTAACTAAAACAGTTTTCGTCTCGCTTCTAGCTGGGCAAAGTAGTTTAAAGGTTTTGATAAAAGGAGGGGGAGGGGGGAGGGCTTGCCATGTGGAAAGATTTACACATGTGCTATATATCGACCTGTGTTTTCTATGAAGTCAAGGAATGTTTGGAGACACCTTTATTCCTAAATAAACTGGGCCCGTTTTTACAAGAAAGCTCTGACGCTAAAGCTGTTTGTAAGAAGAGATGCCAGCCAATCGTCACGTTGGATATACTATGATAAACGAAAGCTGCCAGCCAATATTAAACAGCCCTTACGAACAAAAAAAAACTTTGTCGATTAAGCCCAAGACGATTATCAAAAGGCACAGCTGTTCGGTACCGATCTCTTTAGAGGCTGAAAAAGGGTCAGTACTCAATAGTTCGTGTAAGTTTTGTGCTGATCGGCCACTTTTATACTACCCATTTTCGTCTTACCAAAACTGTGTTACTTCCTTCTTATGAGCAATGAATGCAGCACCGCGGACTGCAGAGGAGCTTTTTTATTACCCTTCTACGATTGGCGCTCAGACAATGAGGTGTGTTGAGCCGAGCTGTTTTTAGGATGTTGACAAACGTTTCCACATGTTATTCTTGCTATGGCTGTTCTTGGTGGCGTTCTTAAAATTTGGGTGTGCATTTTACGTGAACCCATGAATCTTTGTAAGCGACGACCAGCGTTCGCGATCTCGTGCATACATAGTACAAAATTAATTTTGATGGCGTAAAAAATAACAGAACGCCCCACTCCTGAAATCTAACCATTGTCCTTGGCCTCTGGCAACTGGCATTTTGTAGACCACTTTGGGACACGGTGCTAGAATGCCTTTGCGACGCGAGGCTTTCGTGTAAAACATACTGCAGATTGACGGAATCTTCTATACATCTGAAGGATTGGTGCTCGCATAGCGCCTATATACTGTAAATTCCTAATGTGAGTTCGGCGATGCGGTGGCAATCTCGGCAACTGAGCGAGGTTTTTTTCCGCTGGCTGTGTCTTACCTGAATATTCGCCGAATATTTGAGACATTCCCAGCGCTTGCACGTAAAAAGAAACACCCCAGAAGAAAACAAGAGACGACAGGAAGCATCGTTCCTGTCCTGTCGTATGTGTTGTGTTCTAAGGTGTTGCTTTTTCCGCCCAAGCGTTTCAAATGTTTCATATGTCTAAGTTCCAACTAAACGAGAAGAAGAACCAAGGGGCCCGATCTTTCTTAGCCGTAACCATACGAAGCCAACAAAAAATGAAGCCAAGGAAAACAAAGAGGTCATTATTTGTTGCTTTCTTTAACCAATTATAAAGATGATAATGAAGGTCATTAGGCAGAAATGATGTAGAAAAGTAGGAATAATATGGTTATTACCTTATAATTTCTACATTTCAATTAAAACAACAAATAATTTCCCCTACGCTTTCCTTGGCTTCATTATCTATTGGATTCATATAGGTTTGACTAAGCTACGGCTAGCTTGCACTAAGTACTCTTCACAAATACTTCCCATATTCACCGCAACTACAGCTGCAACTGAATGACTCAGCGAAGCTAGACGTAAAAACACTCATCGAGCATCCGGCACTCGCTCTTCCTTGTTGCTCAAGCGTGGACGCGTCGAGAAAACCCATAAACGCTTTCGCGGAGTGTTCGGCAACCCATCGACTGTGCCATGACAATATAAGGTGACGATACAGAACGCTTGACAATGTATTCTACATTGATCGCAAGTTGTTTACGAAGAGGGGGTTTATGTTTCTTTTAAATTAGCGTATTTGTACACATATAACACAAGTTTTAGTTTTTTCGAAATGTGCGGCCTAAAGGCGAAGTGGATTCGCTCGCCGGAAAAAAGAGAGCGTGTTCTCATCTGTTGACGCGTGCATCGGCGGATCCGCCGCCACTTCTGGCTTTTCCGCGACGACAGCGAGATCTCGCGGCAGTTCCTTTTTTTAGTTTCGCGACTGTCTATAGCTGCGTCCCATAGCTGCTCTTTGTAGGCAATGTCCTCGAAATTCAAGTGCCTTTTGTCGTACAGTATGGGGTGCTGCTTAATTATATCGACGAGCATTTCCACGGAGAAGGCCGGTCGCTCAGACATGCTGGCTGCCATGCTGAGATTAGACGGATTGTGACGTCCAAAACGCAACTTCCGGTGGCGGGGAAAGCGGAAAAAATGGTTCCTGGACCGATTGCCTTCACCGCGCCGCTTTCCGCCCTCCTCGGCGTCAAAAGCGCCCGAATCCGCTTCGCTCGCCGGATATTTCGTGTAGTGTGAACGGGCCTTAAGAACGCGCCTCGTGCCATATTTAGGTGCGAACTGTCCAGTAACATTGGCGGCATGAAGGACGACGCCGTTATTGCCGACAGTGACAAAGGCGTCAGCGGTGACAACGAGAAAATTTGGCATGCAATCGTCCTTTCACTGTATATTGCGACGGCAGTTCGCAGTAACGAAGAAGGAAAGCGCTCTGTGGGCATTTGCTTTTAAGCGTAATTTCCTGTTTTATTTGCGACATCTCTTTGCGTTGTAATGGTATAATACTGACACGCGCACTTATATTTATCGGGCGACCACGTTTCGCCGCCTAACAAATGTTATCGCACAGCGCAGGACGCGCCTGCATGTATCGGAAGTTTCTGGAATGTTATCGATGGTCGCATCCGCTGTCTGTGACCGAACCTCGTGTAAACTGATTGCATGTGTGTGCGACGCGAATAATGTAGAACTTTGTGGAAGACACGCGGGTCCCAGCGATTAGTCTGGAACATTCGACGATTGATGTATAAAAGCCGACGCGCTGGACCCGTTGATCTGATTTTCGACGATCGCCGACCGTGTTCACCGCTGTCGTTGTGCTATAAGTGTAGCCTGTTTTTGTGGGCACAGGTTCGCCCAATAAAAGTTAGTTTTGTCTTTCACAGTATTGCTACTGTGTTCTTCAACGTCACCACCACGTGACAATACATTGCTACTAGTACGAGAAAAGGTTTACTTAGCAGTTGAAGTCAGCTACGAACAGCAAAAATGTACAGTTGTCGTCTTTCACATCCATTTCAGATCTCCGCGTCTCTTTGTCGCACTTGGACGCAAAAATTATTTTCGTTTTCTTTTTCCTAGACCAACAGTCACCCGCGCGTTCTATTCATGGTCACGTTATTTACGTGCACGTATATATATATATATATATATATATATATATATATATGTATGTATATCTATTTATTTATTTATTTAAGTAAGCAGTAACCTGCCGCAAAATTCAGCACCACTCATCAGGCCTGTCCTTATATCCCAGTCACAACAGTCACCACTCACATGACCAATGTGCCGCTTTCACGTTTTTAAAATACCTTTCATACATATGCGTATAAATATAGTTCAAAATATGCATATTGACACATGTATGAGGCGGTATAAGCAAGTAGTGCAGCAGCGCACTTAGTTGAACATAATATTATGCTGCCTACCTGCAAAACAAAGCATGATGAAGACTGTTACGTGGATGTGCAGGTGCGCACTTCCAAACCACTTTTGAGTATATTTCACTCACTGGAGCTTCGTGAAATTGATCGTCATTAATCGCGGCTCATCTTCCCTAAAATGTAACGTAAATTACTAAACTGCGCACCGAGTTACTGCGATGCTTGCGTCGTATTTTGCACTTTTAAGTAGCTGCCGGGCATGCAATCGCAATAAAAGTCTAATTTCCAATTTCCTGCAGCGTACAAGAAATCATTGAAGCGTAGATTTCATTGCCAATCTCCCTGCGGCCCTGTGGTTAAGCGTGGGTCATCGGTCTTTTTCTTAGCATATATATATATATATATATATATATATATATATATATATATATATATATATATATATATATATATATATATATATATATATATATATATATATATCGCGTGGATCGCGTGGCGGAGGTTTCCGCATTTTGCTGATTTGCCGGCCAAGGACGTATGTGCTGTGCTACAAAACGCTTTACAGAGGATCAACAGTGTTAAAGCACTTAACCGCTTCAGGCAAGCTTCGCTTCACATGGATTCCAATAAAGTGCGTTGGTTCTGTATAATTCTCCCTGTCCTTTGATCCGACCCCTCCGCTTAGGTCTCCACAACACCTTGGAGGAGCTAGTCGAAGCCCACGAAGTTAACGAACTCGAACGTCTCAAACTTACTGAAATAGGTAGGATAATACTCAAAAGATTAGGCTATACTGAAGTTATGCAACTGAGCGTCGAAAAAAAGGATAATCCCAGGGACAACTTGAAAGTAAACCTCTGTTGCAGAAAAATATGCACCGAACCCACGATGAAGGAAAAAAGTAAAGCCAGAATTGATAGAGACTATGCGAAAAAACCTAACACCAAAATACGGACAGACAATACACAGATGCAGCGAAATATTCGGTAACTCTAGCTTAGCTATCAGCGTTGTCGACAGCAAGGGCAAAGAGAATGGCAGCTAGCATTTTAACAACATCTACAATAACAAATATTACGCAACTTTTAAAAATCGCCTGTGCCAGATAGCATAATTCTTGTCGCTGAGCTGGATTACTAGAAGAGGTGAACATTATTAGCACGAGAAATCTAAGCCCATATTCAACTAATTAACTAAAATACAGTAATTAACTTGTTAAATAATTAATGAAGGAACATTTTGCGATTCGTGAACTGTAGCCGGTGAGTTTTCAAGACGTGTCCACTTGAATTGAATTTTCAGGATGACACCAGTTTCGAGATGTCATTTACCAAAGTGTGGAAAGGAGTACATAGGCGTTCTAGTTACTTTTGTGCTTCAGTGCATAAAAGAGTGATTTGTTAAAAATGTAACTAGAACAACAGTGTATTTCTAGGGCGACTTTGATGGTGCATGTCTCCAGACTGCTGTCATTCTGCATTTACCGGCTATAACTCGTAGATATAAATGGGCCGTAATGTAATTAATAAAACATAATTTAGCGTAATTATGTTATTTTTTTAATGAAACTCTCATTATCCGTCGACCTAATGGCCACCTCATCGAGTAATTTAGGTCAATGGTGGGAATTAAAAAAAATTTAGACCTTCTAAAAACACGCATACATCGTTTGGACTCCGGGGCACGAGCCCCTGCTGGGGAGTGAGGCAGCCGACGCCTCCGCCCGAGCTCACGTTGACCGAGCTTTCTCACATGACGCGCAAAGGAGGAAAGATGAAGTCCCCCCAAAATACACCGATATGGGGTTGTGTTCAAAAACATGGCACTTTAGACACCCAAACACTAAGAGAAGAGCAGTGGGAGGCCAAGCCATCAGTTCCAGACCCGAAGAAACAACGCAGCCTCACCGAACGGGCACGGGAGATGGCCATAGCCCACGGACTCTGAATAAGGAGACCGCCCACTAAGGGTGCAGGCTGCGCTTGCTCAGAATAAAAGTTTATCCTCCCTCTCTCTTTGGCGAACGTCTTCGAAACTCAAGCCTCTTTCTCTCTCTCTCTCTCTCTTTGATCCGACCAGTTTAAGCACAAGTAATTTCCCCCATGTTGTCTTTGGTGTCAGTGTTTGTTGGCTTCTTATCATACGACTAATAAAAATCGGGCCCCTCGGTAAGCCCCCTTTCTTCTCGTTCGTTACATAACCAGGGTCTTGAATCCGGCAACATTGATGCCTTCAAGTAGCATGTGTGTGTTTATTGACCGGTTGCCTTCACCCAAAAAGATCACGTTCTCGTGACGCCTGCGGCAGAAAGGATGTTCCACATCCACCGCCAAGGTCTGTGAATGGTGGCCCTGGCTAACACACCCAAAGTTCTACTCGGAAACGTAGATACCCAAGAAAGTGGATCGGGAGATGGCGCCGCGGTAGCTCGATTGGTAGAGCGTCGCACGTGAAATGCGAAGGTTGTGGGATCGTTCCCCACCTGCGGCAAGTTGCTTTTTCATCCACTTTCATTTCCATTAACTTATCATTTCTTTGTTTCGTTTAGTAAGCACAAGTAATTTTCCCTATGTTGTCCTTCGTGTCAGTGTTTGTTGGCTTCTTATCATATGACTAATAAAAATCGGGCCCCTCGGTTAACCCCCTTTCTTCTCGTTTATCACACATCCCAACTATCCCAACTAGCACAGCAAAGTCCCATATCCGTACGGTGCTTGTGCCGCGTATCTCTATTTATAGCTGTTATTTCAAACACACCAGTTAATACCGTGAGTGCGTTAAGTGTTTCGCAAAAATGCGTAATGTTGTGTACTCTATTTTTAAAATCAATTGTCTGCAATGACGTGCTCAGGAAACGGCGCAGATCTGCTAACACAACGTCATTAATAGAATAATATGGCATAACAACAACGCCTTACGTAATAAGACAATGTAGCTTGGACCTGTTAGCTGCCTTTACTAGCTGAATAATGTCTCTTGTGCTATGAAGACCCTAGTAAAAAGGAACTTGGCAACTCTTTCTGGCTGTTCCTAACTTTATACGAACATTTTTTTCTGAGACCATATAGCAGAATATTAGCTATAATATGGCAACTGCTGAGGGGCTGAATTAAGTTAATTGAGACGAAAGCCAACTTCGTAAGGCTAGGGCGACCTTGCAGATCACAGCCTGAATTCCAGCAAAGCAGTGTCCTCCAAGGTAAACAAAGAGGCCATGGCGTCTCGTCAAGACGCCTTTCCAGTTCCTGTGAAAAATTTCCGCAGCCTTCGTGCACCTCTTTCGGTGACTCTGAGCTCCGCGCCGAGCATCAGCCGTTGAGCCAGCGCCAGTGGCCTCGATTGGGCGGCCGTTCAAAGATTATGCAATCAAATTAACACTTTTGAACGAAACATACTTTGAGTAGTTAGAGAGATACTTTCAGCGGTTGATTCTGATCGCAGAATCTATACGTGTCCAACAAATGAAGCAGGTCATCCTGCCATCGCTTAGTACGTAAGCCACAGTCAAGCCTAGATGGAAGGACGCATCCAATGGCTGCGCTGTACTGACGCAGTGCTCGCCAGTCACTGCTATATACCTTTGCTTCCTATGTCCTTCCCTGTTGAAGCGCTGCGCCGGACTAAAAAATTTCACGAGGAGGAGGAGAAATAAACGTTTATTTTTGAAACAGTATCCCGGGATAAGCCCCGGTTCCACTCTAGGTGGGAGGTCTCCTCATTCCAGGAGCCCTCTGGCCTTCGCTGCCTCCTCGGCCCTGGCAATGAGGCGCCGTTGCTGTTCCAGGTCCTCGTAGACGAGCTTAGCTTCCCACGCTTCGTTGAGGTCTTCGCTTTCTTGTCTATAATTACAGTTTTTTCGGTGAAGCGATGTGTCTGTGTCTAGATGCCATGGACACTCGAGGATCAGGTGCGCCAAGGTGTCCGGTACGCCACACATTGGGCACTGGTATCCTTGTAGCTTAGGGTAGAGTCTGCACATGAGTATTCTGTGAGTGTAAGTGTTACTCTGTAGTTTTCTGAGTGTGGTACTTTCTTCTTTGTTGAACATTGGGTGAGGTTGTGGGTACACCCTGCGTTCCAGCCCGTGATGTTGAAGGATCGCTTAGTAGGTGCTGGATACGGTTTCTACCCCCGCTGACGCAGACCGGGCATCTCGAGCGTAGAAAAGGTTTGCCCAGCAGTTGTGCTCTCGGGCCGCAGCGTGTGCCGCTTAGTTCCCATCCAGTTCGTCGTGCCCGGGAACCCATGTCACGGAGGTGTAGGAGATCGGAGTGCTGCGGTGCTTCAATATCTTTAGTGCTTCTGTCGACACGTGAACCTTAGCGTAGTTCCTGACAGCTGCTTCAGAATCTGAAAGGAGACAACTGCGTCCATGCACGTGGTAGTTGCTAGGGCGATCGACGCCTCTTCTGCAGTCTCAGGATTTTGTGCGCGGACTGTGGCAGACGCTAGCTCTCTGCCCTGAGAATCTACGACGCTCAGGGCGTAAGCGTTTCTTTGCGGGTATTTGGCTGCGTCGGTGTATTTGGCGTCCGGATCTTGCCTGTGTCTTCGCCGTAGGGCATCCACTCGGGCTTGTTTTCTTTCCTTGTGGTACGTGGGGTGCATTTTGCGTGGAATTGGTGCTATGCACAGGGATTCGCGGATGTTTGGAGGAGTTTTCTTTTCGGTCCGTGGTGGTTATAAAAGCTTTACCGTAGCTCAGCCATTGCAGCACTGATCTTCCGGTGGGCGTGAGCTTCAGTCGTTCTAATTCACTGGCTTTATGAGCTTCAGCTAGTTCTTGTCAGGTGTTGTGTGCGCCCATCTTGAGAAGTCTCGTAGTCGAAGCCGTGGATGGTAGGCCCAGGGCGATTTCGATTGCTTTGCATATTTCAATGTTAAATTTTTCTACTTCTGCCTTCTTCAGCGCGAGGTAGGGCGTGCCGTATGTTATTCGACTGGTGAGAAGTGCTTACATCACGCGTAGCGTGTCTTGTTCTCTCCTGACGAGATGCGTGAGCTGTGATAGCGTTCGCTGTAGTCGCGGAAGGGTGGCCGCCCTGGACCTGACTTTGTGGATGTGTAGCCCTAGAACTCCTAGGGTTGCCACTTTTGGGATGGGCGTTCCATTGAGGGTAACGTTGGTATCGGGTTCATCGTAGCCGGGTGGTCTGCCTCTCGTTCTTCACTTGAGGACGAGGTGTTCCGACTTCTCGGGAGCACAGCGGAGGCCGCATTTTTACAAGTAGCTCTCGATGCTATCTACTGTTTCTGTAGGCGTGTTTCTTGCGTTCCGATGTTTGAGGTCCTAGTCCATAACGTGATATCATCTGGATAAAAAGCATGTCTTAGGTCTGGTATGACGTCGAGGAGGCTGAGTAGTTTGATCATGGCGACGTTGAAGAGCAACGGCGATATCACTGAACCCTGCGGGGTGCCTTTGCTCGGTAGTCGTAAGCTGTGGCTGCGCAGGTTGTATATTTCGACTGTGGCCGTGCGGTCAGTGAGGAAATTCCTGACATAGTAGTCGTATGTCCGAGACCCGCAGCCCAGATCTTCGAGGTTGCAGAGGATAGCTACGTGATTGACGTCAAAAGCTCCCTTTACGTCGATGGCTAAAATCGATGATTGGCTTCTGGTGCTCAGGTGGTCGATGAGGTCTTCCTTGGGTAGAAAGAAGACATCTTGCGTTGACAGGTTCTGCCTGAAACCGAACATAGTGTTTGAAAGATATCCATTGTCTTCGAGGTCCACTCACGTCCACTTTCTGTCGGACTTAATGTCACTTAGTGACGTGTTGAGGTGCTGCTTTGTTACGTAGGTCTTCGTCACGTGGGCTATGAAATTGTTTTGCTGCGCTGCAACATCGGCCTTGGCGTCTAGCGTGGTAATCTTATCGGCTATACTTGCGGCGAAATTTGCTATTACTGCCTGGACGATTTTCTCAGTTGTGGCGCGGGTGCTTTTCATGAGAGTTTTTTGGAGAATTTGGAATCTTGCGCCGACTACGGATTCCACATCTGCGTTGGGAAGTGAGGGTCGCGGCTGTGCAATGTTCTCTTGGACTTTCGTACGTCTCTGCTGCAGCTTGTCAATGAGATCCCTTTGCTCCTCGCACTTCTGTAGAAGCCTGTTTGTGTAGTCTTGCTGTTTCTGTTGGCATTGGATCAGCTTGTCGATGAGTGCCTGTTGTCTTTGTAGTTGACTGATTTCATTATGCAACGTGTTTTGTTGAATTTGCACCCTATTTTCGAGTGACGGAAGGGCCGCAGTTTCGGCCGACAAGAATTTGAAGCTGCTCGTGGTTCTCGATCCACTCGATCCGCTTACCACATCCGAGTAGCTCACGCGTTTGGGCGAGTGCGAGCGTGAGCGTGATCGGGAGGGCGATTGGAGTATAGATCTAGATCTACTTCGTTTGGGGGTGCTGCTATCACTGCTGCTCAAGCTGGTGCTTGAGCTTCGTTATTCCGTGAATTCTTCGGCACCTGAGCTCCATCGACTGTCTCTCACTTTGAGCCTGTCCATGCGTTGCTGTTGTATGTTGAATGGCGGCGGGTTGGGTTTCAGTCTTTTCTTGCAACCTTTGCTTGCGGTCTCATGCCCTTCTCCACATAACTTGCTTGCGGGTTTGCACTCGTGGTCGGGTAGTTGACCGGTTTTGCCACATTTAGAGCAGAAGGCTGGCAAAGATCTAGGGCATACATCCTGTCCCGTCTTGCCACAGGTCCTGCACCGACTTGCGGTAGGGTCGGCATCGAAAGTCGAGACTCTGGAAGCGGACGTAATAAGGAACGTGCGGTCCTTGGAAAAACGATCACGGCCGTGGACGATTTTCCGAGCATACGAGCGCACGTGGAGGACCGTGTACCTTGCGGGTGCGCGAAGACTTGCCTTGAGTTCTTCTTAACTCGTGCCGGGCAAGAGTCCGCTTATTACACCTCTGGATACATCGTCCAGGGTTCTTGTGTTGCCTTTTACAGCGAAGAAAGTGCCACCAATTTGTATTTTGCTGATATTTTCGAGTTTCTTCGCGTCCTCCCAGTTGGCCGTGCTTGCAATAATCAGGTTCTCGATTCTCTGCACTTGAACGCACACATTCTTTTCGCCGAAGTCTTGCTGCGAGAAACCGCTGGCTCTTCCGATGGCGTGCATAATGGCGACATTGTTCCACTTTGCAAGCTCGGGGCCTGCTTGTGGGCCGAATACGACCTTGTAGTCGCCGGCTGGTAGAGGCGGCATTCAGGGCTTTCGCTGTTGCGGTGGTGGTGACTTTCTATATAGTCGATTGTTGCTTGGCTGGGTTGCTTTCTTGTGTCGTTTGATTCTCTGCGTCCTTCTTAGACGTTCCCGGACACTCGAAGCGAGCGGTCGCATCGCCCCTCGCTCCGACGACTACGGCTCGCCCGCCACCTCTCCCGCTCGCACGTCTCCGCCTTCGACCGCACTTATGAGCGCAGCCCTTTTGAGGGCTCGCACGGCAGCTGGCACGATCTCCTGAGCCACACTACCGCACGGAGCCCCCATCTCATGAGTGGCCCTCCGAAGAAGCAGCATAGAAAGAGGCCGAAGAAGTCAGTTCCTGGCTTCAACGACGACTCGGAGTACCGACGAGCCCTGTAGCACCACCCACGTGGACGGCAACCACGCACCGGCGGATCGCCTCCCGCCTTACGATGGAAGCGCGGGCTGAAAGCACGTACGCTAAGTGCACTGTCGGCAGACTCGACGAGCTCCGCACCGTCATGCCCCCCTACGCAAGTGAGTGCGACGGCATCCGCGCGCGCCCCATTCGCCTTGGATACTCCCTTCCGCGCATTTCCCGTTGATGCGCCGAAGGCTGCTCCTAGCGGCCACCACACCGCACCGTCCGCTTCAACGGACACCACCTCAGAGGCTCCCACTTCGGCTGCCTCCACCGACGACGGTGCCAGCTGCCCGTCGACCGGCGACACCGACGAGAGTGCCGGCACCTTCTTCTTGCCAACCGCAAGCGTAATTGGTGCCGACACTACGTCCTCCCGCACGGACGCGACCACTTCGCTCGAGGCAAGTCCTGTCCGGCCGGATTCTCCATCACTGTCGTCGCCGGCAGCCTGCTCACCAACACCGAGCCCACCGCACCTGCGGCGGAGGAGGGCTCGCGCTCGGCGGCGGTGGCTGCTCCCGTCGATGACGACGACCCAGCTGACGGCCCCTCATCCAACGAGAGCCCGCCGAGAGCGCCCACCCCTGCCCCAGCTGCTGACGGAACATGGGGGCTCATCCAGAGAATTTCTCCGCTGCTGCTCGCGGCCGCCGAGGACGCCCAAGCCTGCCAGCCGGAAGGGTACACCCAAAACAAGCCGCAAGAAGGAGACGCCGTTACCGACGGTTCGTCGACTTCGAGCCGCACACCCCACCCGTTGACGACGGTGTCGCTCGCGATACCACCGTCACGGTCCTCTACCGTCCCATCGGGCGCAAGGCCACTTTCCTCGCACTCTCACGGGACGGTATTGCTGCCCAGCTCTCCTCTGTACCAGGCGTGAGACGCGTTCGTGTGAACTTCCGCCGGAATGTGGTGGCTGCTGACGTGACGCGCGGTGCCGACTTGGCGCCCCTCCTCGAAGTCTGCGACATCGGCGACGTGGCGGTGCGCCCCAAAGCGCTACATAGCAACTCCTGTGTGGGTGTCATCCATGGGGTCAACACTTCTTTCGACGCCCGCACAGTTCGAGAAAACCTTGAGGCCCCCGTCGCAGTGCTTTCATGTTCACGGAGTGGCGCGAGCGTCACCGTCACCTTCGTCGGGAGCGTCGTGCCGACAAACGTGCGGCTCTTCAAACAGCTGCGCGCCGTACGTGCTCGTTTGCCCCGACCACTTCAATGCGACCGCTGCGGCGTTTTCGGCCACGCCGGCGCCACCTGCTTCCGCGACGTCCGCTGCCTCCGCTGTGGTGAGTCGCATGCCACAGGAGACTGCCCCGCAGAGAAGCCTCGCTGCATTAATTGCGGCGGCCGTCACCCGTCGACGGAACAGAGCTGTCCCGAGAGGCAGCGCCAGAGAAAGGCGGCCGTGTTGCTGTCATCGTCTCAGCGGCCCCTTTCGCGCAAGAAAGCGCTTGAGCTAGCCGGCGCCGCACCGACCGAGCCGCGTACAGCCGCTCCGTCTACGTCTGCTCGCTCCCCGCAGGGCCGATCTTACAGTGACGCCCTGCGTGGCCGCAACACCCAGACAGCCGCAGCTGAGCCGTCACGCGGCCCTCCAACCGCTCTGAACGACGACCCCAGGGACGCGCTAATAGACGCACTCGCCGCTGCACTCCGTGCCTTGCTCGTCCAGTGCCCAGCTATCGACGGCAACGTACGTCAAATGTGTGACTCGGATCTCGCCGCGCAGGAAGCACTGCTTCATGACGATGGATGGATGGATGTTATGAGCGTCCCCTTTGGAACGGGGCGGTGGGTTGCGCCACCAAGCTCTTGCTACTATGCTGCCTAATATCCTACCTAGGTTAACCAATGAAAAAAGAAAAAAAAAAACACTGTGAACTACCGCGTCCAAACTTTCTGATCCCCTATTGCGAATTGTGCTTTTGTACGTCTCCGTCTTTTGTCGTTTCCCTACTTTTCTTCCACCAATCCTCCAATCGCCTCTTACTAATGTCTATTGCGGACCTGTTTGCTTTACCACTGCTCCCGCTGAACCCAAGGGCTTCAAGGAGGCCTGTGGTGCCTAAATCGACCGCTGGGTAGACGTCTTCACATTCTAATAAAATATGCTCCGTCGTTTCCCTAGCTTTACCGCAGCAAGCACATGCTTCTTCTTCCTTCTTATATCTCGCTTTATAGGTGCGTGTTCTAAGGCATCCCGATCTCGCTTCGAAAAGTAATGAGCTTCCCTTTGAGTTATCATAAATGGTTTCTTTCCTGATTTCGTTTTTTCCTCTTAAGTAGTTACTCATGACAGGTTTCTTTTCCATTGCCGCCACCCATGAGATTAATTCAGCGTCTCTGACTTTCCGCTTGACCTTCCTTGTTGCTGTGTTGCCAACCCCACAGGCCGCATACTTGCTGGTAAGCTTCCTAGTTCTTTTCCTCCACTGTGAATCAATGTTTTGCCTGTACAGATACCTGAACACTCTCCCAGCCCATTTACTTTCTTCCATATTCCTCAGCCGTTCTTCATACTCAATTTTACTGCGAGCTTCCCTGCCTTCAAAACTAGTCCAGCCCATATCCCCCTGCACAGCTTCATTTGTAGTCTTCCCGTGAGCGCCCAATGCGAGGCGACCCACTGATCTTTGGTTCCCGTCGAGTCTTGATTGTACCCCTGATTTAAAGCAAACAACCTCATTTCTAAAAGTAAGTCCTGGAACCATTACCCCTTTCCACATACCTCGGAGGACCTCGTACCTATTGTATCCCCATAGCGCTCTGTGCTTCATTATGGCTGCATTTCTCTTCCCCTTGACTGTTATGGTTTTTTCCTGTGTTTCCATATATCCATTGCCTTCGTTTATCCATATACCAAGGTATTTATATTCTGTTACCCGAGGTATTTCTTGGCCCTGTATCTCCACTGTCTGTTCACTGTTTTCATTGAATACCATAACACCTGATTTTCTAACACTAAATTTCAAACCTAAATTGTTGCCTTCCTGTCCACAGATATTAGCCAGACGTTGCAAATCGCTTTGCTTGTTAGCGAGCAACACAATGTCGTCCGCATAAAATAAACCTGGGAGTTGCTGCTCTATTACTGTACCTGCCTGTTTGTATGAGAGATTAAACTCGATATTACTTCCTTCCAGCGCCCTCTCCATCCTCACCATGTACATCATAAACAGCAGCGGGGATCAAGGGCACCCTTGCCTCAGTCCCTTGTTGATGTGAACTTTCTCCGCGCTCCTCATCCCTTCCCATTCAAGGCAAACGGTATTTTCTAGGTAAATCTCTCTCAAAAGCTGTATACAATCGTTACCTAAGCCTTCCCCTTCCAGAATATCCCACAAAATGTTGCGGTCTACGTTGTCGTAGGCTCCTGTAATGTCTAAAAAGGCCACATACAACGGTCTGCTTTCTGCTTTTGATATTTCAATACACTGAGTAAGAACAAACAAGTTATCGTCCAAACGCCTTCCTATTCTGAAGCCATTCTGAAGCTGTCCCAAAATGCCATTATTCTCTGTCCATGCTTGAAGCTTTAATTTGATTGCCTGCATTGCTAGCCTGTATATTACCGATGTAATGGTCAACGGTCTATACGAGTGAATTCTGTCTTTCTCCCCCTTACCTTTATAAATTAAATTCATTCTACTTTGTCGCCAACTGTCTGGTATCCGTCTATCTTTTAAAGTTTTTTCCACTGCTTTCACCAGAGCTTCCTTACTTCTTGGTCCTAGTTCATTTATCAGCTTAACGGGAACCTCGTCTAGCCCTGTGGCTGTGCGCTTAGGAATTTTCTCTTCCGCTTTCTTCCAGTTTAAATTTGTCAGAACCAGCTCCTTTTCCTGGGTCTCTTTCATGCTCTTTTTTTCCTCAAATACAACCTCGTCATTGCCTTGGAAAGATTCGGCTGTTATTTTTCGGATGTAATTTATTGCCGCTTCTCCTTCCAGTCTGCTTTCATCTTCGTCTAGGATATGTTGTTGTATTGTTGTTGACTTCCTGCCTAATAATTTTATGTGGTAACAAGATATTCTAGGTGCGGCCTTCTTTTTCTCACGTATTTCTGACAACCAACGTTCACTTTCACCTTTTAATTTTGCTTGCACCAGTATTTGAACCATAGACTTTTTCTCCCGGTATATTTCCCATTTACTAGTTACTTCATCCTGTGACAACTGCGCCTTCTTTGCCTGCCTGTGCTCTCGAGATACTTTCTGTCGTTCGGCGATCGCTTCTCGTATCTCCTTGTTCCACCAGCTTTTTGGTTTCTTTTTTCCTTTCCAACGAACATGTTGTTTCTCTTTCCGTATTTCTGTCGTTACTACACTTAGAAGCTCACCATATTCCCACTCTTTACTTGGCCATTTGCCAAGTTCTTCCTCAACTCTAGTGATTGTATTTGCTATTTGTTCAGCGTTCAAATTTGGACTGGCCATTTTGCTGACGACTAGGCGCGTCACCGCGCCACATAAGCGAAGGCCACCAACTTGCCCGCGCACGCCGTTCTGGCCGCCGCCGCCGCGTCTCTTTCACCCCTTTTTCAATTCCCTCTCCCACTTGTGCAGCGCGGTTGAGGTGTCCTCAACTGAGAGACAGTTACTGCGCTGCACTTTACCCCAATTTTTCCTTCCACAAACAAGAATCTCTCTCTCTCTCCTTCTTGCCTTTTCTGCCCCTCGTAATCCAGATGCTCTCACGTTCAATAGTTCTTCGGCTGCTTACGTCATAATTCCAGACAGTTTCTGAGTTGTTTGCTTCAGTCGGGTCTATCTGCATTGTGTTTGTATCTTCCAGCTGTTCTCCTGGTATTTCCATTGCTTCTATTTCTGCTTGGCTCATCTCGAGAGCTCTTAGTCGCCACGTGGGCGGGCGCCCGGCTGTGCTATGCTCACAGATACGCTCGAGCGGCGTGAGCACGCGCCACGCGCCACGGGGTTGCAGCAGCTTGTTCGGCGTTGGGCTTAGCCAGGCGGCTGTGCGGCCGTTGCAGAAATCAGTAAATAGGGGACTCACTTGATGGTGGTTAGTGCCCGCCGATTCCTCTCTTCTTGCCGGTTATGCAGGTGGCAATATTAGGTTGGTTGCTGTCCATGATCCTGGTTGAGAGGCACGAGAAGCGGGAGCCCATGTGAAATACGTCTGTTCTCCACGGCCCCCTAGCGGCCTCTTTAAATTTCACGGATAGGATTTTTTACCTTCGCTACCTTTAACATCTGGGGTTCCTACGTCAGCAGACACTAGTCGTTTCTTAGATGCTTAGCCGTTTTAGGGCGACCGCAAAACGGAGGTGATTCGCCCCGTATCTCGGAGAGTACACCGCCTTCGACCGCAACAAGCGCCTCGGGCTATTGTTCGCCAGGCAAGCCCGCAACTGACAGCGAACTCATTATTTTATGCCGGTGATCCAGATCTGGCGTCGCACCAGGGGTATTTACGACCTCACTAATGTTCACAAGATTGTCAATGACAGCGCCATCACCACAGGTTGGCGATTATATGCAACTTATTCACGTTTGTCTGGACACATGCCTACAGGCGGGGCTTCGACCGGCGACACTTCGTGCGTCGTGGTGTCCTTTATTCTTTATTGTGTCCATAGCAGCGTCACGCCTAGATAATGGTACACAGTTACTTTATTGTCGTCTCATACCGTCCTGCTTAACTTCAACGAAAACACAGGGACGGTTGGCCTGAAATCAAGACGAACAGTAGTGTCCATAGGCGGTAGTTAGGTAAGGAACGGAGCTGGCAGACACCCCTTTCACCACTCCGTATGGATTTACGGAAAGCTTCGCTGTGTATAGATTCCAACAGGGCGCGTTGGATCTGCTGCATGATTTTTAATCTAATATAGTCGGTGCCACCTACAAGCACGAACGTCTGACAATGTTGCGTAGTTCTTTTTAATTATTAACTGTGTTTAAACAGTCAATAATTAAAAAGAACTGCGCAAACTTTACCACGTCAAAAACCCTCTATTGCATCGTTTTGCAAATTATATTTAGGATTTAAGCCACTCATATTCCGGCCTCATTCGTGACATGAATTACGCGATGTCATTTATGCGGTCTACATGGTCCCACAGGCCTCACGGCCCGCTTGTGGCGACTTCATCAAATTCCTCAAGCTGCAGCGTAAGTGGGTATGTGACACTGAAAGCCGGCACACCTTTAATCCTGTGTGAGTGCTGAAACACGCCTTCGATGCCCAAGGCTCTCTTATTTCTCTTCAGATGCATCCCTAGGTTATGGGAATAATCCCTCTCAGTACCACTTCCCATGTTTTCGGTCCCATTGTTCGTAATTTTGCACTTGGTAAGTGTCTAAGGCCAGAAATGGCCTCGCTAGTAAGATGAAATTCATCGCTAAAACGATAAAAGATCCCCCCCTCCCCCCCACCTTGTCCCTGCTATGTTTATCACACGTCGCACTCATTCAGCGGAATGTGGAGTGTTCTCAATTTTTGTCGCTCTTTTATGTTACCTAATTAAAATGGATGACTGTCTGGCTCCCCGCTGCCGAACAATGTTAGCGTCTTAGCAGTATGTGAGCACAGTTTCCTTAATTTGAAATGTAGCTTGTTTGAAAAATTTTTTATAATGCGCGCTGCGAGTTTTCCACGATAAAGAAGTTCCAGCGCTAGACAGATGTCAGGTACCAGGCGCGTAGACAGGTGTAAAAGCGAGCATTATGAAACATCGTTCCAGCGCACAATTGAACACGGACGAGATGAGAAAGACAACACGAACGCCGGTCTCTTGCACGGCATGTAGTCACTGCTAAAAGGTTGACAAGGGTCGAGGAAGGGTTTGCACATAAAGGAGGAGGGGAGAAAGGGCCCAATGTACTAGAAAGTATATCGCTAAGTATGGACAGCTGGGCTAGTTGGTTGCGATTAGCATTATGAAACATCGTTCCAGCGCACAATTGAACACGGACGAGAAGAGAAAGACAACACGAACGCCGGCCGCCCGGCGTTCGTGTTGTCTTTCTCTTCTCGTCCGTGTTCAATTGTGCGCTGGAACGATGTTTCATAATGCTAATCGCAACCAACTAGCCCAGCTGTCCATACTTAGTGCAAAAGCTAACTGCACTCTACTCGCACATGTGTCGGTAGATTGTGGACGTATAGTTCTCATATAAATTACGCGAACCATGAGGGACACAAAGAAAATATGCGTCGGGCAACGCCAATGTATCCGACTAATTCCTAACGCAGTGAAGCGTTCCCACAACAAGGATAAAATTTTGAATTACAGTCACGTTAAATGTCTGGAGGTTCCTAAGCAATTATGGTCGTTAATCACAGGTGCTTGGCGCGTGCATGCCGTTTAATAGTCGCAGCCGCGCCTTACATACAAAATGCCCGCCAGTGCAGCGACCTTCCAGTCGCGCCCAAGTGATGCGCCGTTTGAAGTGCGCGCCTCACAGTGCGTATATTCATCGCGAAGGACGTGCGAAGTGAAAAATAAAAAAGAGGGGTCTGTAAGGGAATCGTGCTCCTGCGATGGCGGTTTATTGTGTAGGCGACGGTCACTGAACCGGGTGAATTGTGCGTGTGTTTTTTTTTTCTTTCTTCTTATACGTAGATGCTGAAAGAAAAGGGGCATTGCAGCGAAACTTGGCGCGTGAGAGGAAGTCTGAAGTATGACCGCGCCGCGCCGAGTCTGTGGTGTGTCGAGAAGTTTCAAGCGCACACGCACCTTTCTTCTCGGGACATCGTCGTGCCTACAGACAGAAAAAAAGAAAGAAACACAGAAATGAAGAAAGAAAGAAAGAAAGAGAGAAAGATGTGAGCATGGATAGCGGCGAGCTAACCACGAAAACACTGCACAGTTGTTTGCTTCATTATTTATTCATCCGCTGCTACGGTCTCAAGAATAAGACGGCCTTCCTTGAGCTGTAACTGCAGACGGTAAGAGGGAAGTGGGACGACGAAGCCACGTGTCGGCGCATCGCAATGGTGCGCTGGTTAGAGTAGTGCTGATGAATGACCACGCGTCACCTCATAACGCGCGCAACGAGAGAGAGAGAGAGAGAGAGAGAGAGAGAGATGGAAAGAAGAGAGGGGGAGACCCTTGAGCTCGGGTGGCAGCGCTCACAGCGCACTGAGTTTTGCGAATCATGAGACTTCCGCGGGAAATGACAGGCGCGATATTTGATGTCACTGTTGTGATATTAATATCTGACAGGTGTCTAAGAGGTAGCGTAGAGGTAGAGGTAAAATGGCGATGTCACTTCGCATAATACGAAGCAACGTAAATAGAACGGTGGAAAAACGCAACAAGAATGAAACGTAGAAAAACTGAAGTAAAAGAAAAACGAGAAAATATGCACCGGCTTGATAGCAAGTGACCATATTCTTAATTCACCACTGTAAATAACGTTATACGAAGAAAGTTTATGTTATGTCTATAACGGTAATGTCTTATCGTGCCGCGAAAAGGAGTTTAGCAACACTTTTAATAAGTGTATTATTCACAACATTACATCCTTGGAACCCATCAGGGCCCATTTTCACAGCACTTCTCTCGCGTAGATGTCGTTCGAGAGTGGACATCGCTGCAGCGTTCGTCTTCTCACGCCGGTTGCTATCGTAATTGGCTGTCGCACGAACGCTGACCAATGATGAATCGCTTTCGCATAAGAGCTTTGCTAAATTAATTACGGATGTTATAGCAAAATTGCGCTAAATGCCACACTCTTGATGGATAAAATGTGCTTTTAAAAATAAGGGTCATTAGTCTTAGAAAACGAAACTTTGTGAAATGTTCGCGAAAACAAGCGAGGAACATAGTAAAATATCTTGTAACCGCAGTAGATACATGTGCGTCGAAACCACAATGCGGACCTAGGGGCCGAATTCACAAGGCGCTTTTCGTTCTTATGTGTTAGTTGTCATTTGCCCACCACATCCGCTAATTATATGTTCAACATCACGATTGACTGGCACCTGCTCTTACGAACAATGTTAGCATAAGAAAATTTTTGTGTATACGGTCCTAGAACATTCAGGCGTAATCTAAAGGTCACCTGTCGAAACGGTAATTTAAGAGTGGACCATGTATGTTTTAGTGGTAGCTATACGGCTGGCTCGCGCGGTAAAATTGCTGAAATTAAGTGTCAAGGGCCCGTCCGAAGTAATTCCGTTCGAAAGTTTTTTTTTTTTTCTTTTATTGTACGCTCATAAAAACACGAGTCGATCTGGAATTAAACGCAAATAAAGCGGCGCACTTCAAGATGCGAATTGCATTTTATACCACTGTCATGCGGTCATTTTAATGACAATTGAAACCAAACGCCACCGAAACCAACGAGCCCCGTTGGCTTCCTTCCAATCTCACGCAAAAAAAGCCAGCGAGCATCACGTATTTCAGTGGTTTTCGGTTATATTGCTCATTGAGAGTGAACGTGTGATAAGATAATTATCAGGCGAACGTGCGACAAAACAATCGGGCATTACTCATGTGAGAGTATGTTGTCGCCTCGGCACTATCCGCCCGAACGTGAAATACGTCAATTCACAGACAAGTGAACAGCAACACCTGAACTGATGCATTTGTACTTCGTATGCTTTTCTGCATTTAGTTCCGGCATGACAGAACGACATGCTCGGAAAGAAACATTCTTGCAGGAACTCTTTAGAATTGACATTGTTCTCTGCAATTAGAACGCGACATAACAACTCGCTGGTCTCGTTGTTGTTGTTGACTTGTCTTTTTAACAGCTGCTCGAGTTGGCCTCCTCGTCTTCTTCCATAAAATGTTCGGTCACTGCAATGGTCCCGAGAGGGAAATTCGCGCAGCTAAATGTGCGCACGTTCGGAATCAAAAGGTTATTAGAAAACCCGTGACGCCATGCGCTTAGTGTTCCTAGGACGACTGCCGCAACAATCGTCGACACGCGTTAAGCGGCGACTAGCCGGCGAAATTCACAATGGCCACCTGCTCACTTGCCTGTTCCAGACGCTCGAGCTGGACACTTCGCTGGCCTACATGTACTTCCTCAAGTTTCGCATCGGCATCTGCGTCCCCTCCACCTGCAGTCTCGCAGACGTCCGGAGTCTCGGCAGCTACTGTGCGTATACCGCGCTTGTTCCTCGTTCGTACTGTGTTCGCGCGCGCGCCTCCCTCGGGGCGGAACGATCGGGGGCCGCGACGCTTCCGCCGCTCTCACTCTTCCGTGCTTCTTCTTTCTTTCAGTCGGGAAGCAGATGAAGACCAACGTGACGGTTCCCTGGTGCGAAGTGAAGCAGAAAGTCGTACTTCCCGATTACTACGTCGCCATCCTGTGAGACCACTACTGCGCGCTTTTTTTTTTCTTTTCTGCTCTATTCCTGCAATTCGCCAAACTTTTCAGTTTTCCTTCTTTTTTTTTTCTTTTTTGGGGAACATAATGCTCTCCCTCACTGCACTTGTGCACGCACATTTCCTATTCAGTTGACACAATAAGGAAAGAAACTAACTTGCACGGTGCACCATCGCTAAAGCTGAGCGGTCAATGGCAGATGGGTGGATTCACTGCAATGTAACAGGTGCTCGAGTTGCCGAAGTATAGGCAGCGGAAACGTTTTGTTCATGTGGAGCGGTAGTGTGGAAGGAGGAGGTGATCTGTGACTGGCTCATGGGGGAGGTGGTTCAGGTGTGAATTGTAAACTACGCCGGTTAAATCGAGTTCGTTCGATGGTCCACGAAATGAGACGAAAGGAAACAGTGTAGGCGATGACGCCTTACAAATTATGGCGTTACTAGTAACCTAGGGCTTTCTTAAATTGAATTGTGGGATTTTACGTGCCAAAACCACGATCTGATTATGAGGCACGCCGTAGTGGGGGACTCCGGGAATATGGACCATCTGGAGCTCTTTAACGTGCACCTAAATATAAGTACATAGGTGTTTTCGCATTTCGCCCCCATCAAAATGCGGCCGCCCTGGCCGGGATTCGATCCCGTGACCTCGTGCTTAGCAGGCCAACACCATAGCCACTAAGCAGCCACGGCGGGTGTATGGCTTTTTTGGTAGCTTAGTAACGTGCTCGGTGACTTTTCTAAACTGTGACGGGTAACGTATTTACGCTAACATAGTTCAGCAACGTGAAGTCTCACGTTACTAGTTATTTTTAATTCCACTAACCCCAACCACTACCACGAAAAAAAAAAAAGAAACGTGGAGCACCTGGACAAAAGCAGCATGGCAAATAAAAAATATGTACGGGCGCACTCGACAAGCCTTCTCTTGGCTCGCACGCTTTCCACAATGCACGTTCCCTTGAGGATGCAGGCACCAGACGTAACCTTAAGAGAGATGCAAATGAGAGGAAGGCAGGGAGGTTAACCAGACTTAAAACGTCCGGTTTGCTACCCTGCACTAGGGGAAGGGAAAGGGGAAGTAAAGCCGGAAAGCTTAAAATACAAAGTACCCATGAAGCTTGCTTACACTTGAAACACGTGCTTACACGAACACACATTGGATCGGATTCGTTATTTATACATCTATGATGTGTGTGTGCGTGCGTACTAGAGTTCTAGAGATTTGTACAACGTTCTCTCGCTAAATCAGCATTAAGGGTAAAAACCTGCTGCATGTAAAATATGACATTTAAAAAATTGTTTTTCTGGGTTCCTGCAACGGAAGCCCATGGTCCAAAATTTCTGAGCATGAAGTAACAAGATAACGTGCATTACTTCTTTTTTTTTCTGACAACGGTGACGATAACGCATTGCCCTAATTTGTAGCCAACGTAGGGCCGTGACGCGTTTCTTTTATTTGAATGAAACGAGCAACACATTTCGTTACATTTTTTTTTTTATGAACACCTACAACACTGGATGGAAAACGGTCGGCATTTGTCAGCACCCAAAGAAAACTTATAAGACAGATGTAGCTCGACGTTTACTGCCCGTTTCGCTCAGACCAGTGCACAAAGTATGGCGTTCAATGCACACAGCCGCTCAGCATGCACACCACTAGCGTGTGTGTGCGCACAACGCTCATGCGAGCAGCGGAACCCAGAACGCTGCCCTGGCTTCGGCAGAGCCGACTGAGCGGCGCGTGACCGTGCGTCCGCTTGGCTTCGTCGCTTTTGCAGCCAAACGCACTAGGCGTCTCTGGAGACCCTAGTGCGCATAGGTGGAGACCCCTATGCGCGTTGATACTGAGACTACACGACTACGATGGCGACGTCAATGGCGACAGCACGAGCGTGCCTCGAGCATCAGTGTAATTATTATCGCAATAAAAAAATGATAGGCGACCCTAACCTTTGACTTAGGCGTCTCTTCGTGGCATTCGCACCTCGGCGTTGGTGTTCTTTAGGTTAACTTTAGGCGAACGCAACGCAGGAACCCAACTTCAAGGCAACTGTTTTTCATCAATTAGCCCGTAAAATATCGTGCCACCTTCTTGTGTGTGACGTCATTATTGATTCCATTACTTCCGGTTTCTACTTAAGGGTTTCCACGAAGTTCGCTAAAGTCGTGCTCACGTGGCTGGTCTCTAAAGTGTACGATTCTGTGCTTTGATGTGCGGTAATCAGTGATTTATAATTAATTCTAATTATTCCAGACACTTCAGTAACTCCACTTGTAACTAAACTTATGCTCTGATATCATATATAAAACGAAATCCATGAATTTTGTACTCTACTATTTTTTCTGATTTATTTTGAATTTCGTTCCCGGTCGGCTCAGTGATTTATAATTAATTCTGATTATTACAGACAGTTCAGTAACTCAACTTGTAACTAATCTTATGCTTTGATATCATATCAATAAGGAAGCCCATGAGTTTTTTACCTACTATCTTCTTCTCTATTTTTTTCTGATTTATTTTGAATTTCGTCCCCGGTCGGCTCAGGAGGTGAATCGAAAGTGCTGCTCGATAAAGAAGAGTGTCACTCGATGCTCGTGGCACTAAAAACTAGGGATATTGTGCATAGCTTAATTTGTATTGTTCATTGCCGTTCCCCTATGTGCTGCAGGCGCCTGTGTTGCTCTGAAGACATGCCTGAGCAGTGAAGTTCCAGCAACTGGTCTGCCTAAGCATCAGCTATGAGATGCCTCTAAGCATAATTTGGCGCACAAAACCACCAACTGTATTACTAGAAGGCCTTTTCAATCAATCTCATCCGCTGTGTAGCACATAATTAAGCAGGTGCGGCCACATCGCTGACAAATATTAAATTATGCTCACAAGTTTAGTCCATTCGGGTTGAATTTACCCGAAATGACACCACTTCGTACACCACCGCTGTGACGCTCAAATAATTGCTGTCCTTGTGATGGGTAATAGAAGGACACCCTGAGAGCGCAACACACCTCACAGCTAGAGAATTTCACTGTGACAAACTGAACCTCTGGTGCCTTTATTACTGAGAGCACGCTTATTCCATGCACCGTGATGTAACAGGACGTCATTTGGTATTTTCACAGGGCAATTTTCGGCGGCGGTATCCTTATTGTTATCGCTGGCACTTTGCTTGAAACTATACCCAAAGTGAGAAGAGTCATAACACGTACGTCAGAGCCACTGAAGGAGCCGGAGAAAAGTAAGTGCAGTCAAATATCATCATGAGCTTTTGGTCTGTTCAGGCAGCATAGCTTGCCCCAGGCAGCACAGCATGCAAAAGAGTCACGCGTAAAGAAAGCGGGACTGTGATTTTTTTGTATATGTATATCACCATATAAGGCCAACAGACAATGAAGCCAAAGAAGCATAGGGGAATTAGCTGTGGTTGAAATTGTAATGCAGAAAATAACAAAAAGGAAAAGGAGGGACATGAAAGTGGATGAAAATATATTTTGCTGCCGGTAGGAGTCGTACACAAAACCGTCGCATGATGCGCGCGTTGCAATGCCAATTGTGTTACGGCGACGGCCATCAATGCGTCCACTAATTTCAGTATTTATGCTTACTAGAATTAGCCGTGGGAATGTTAGCGAGTGCCACTCAGAGTCATGGTTGGCGGATGTAGAACATCCTTTCCTTTTTTCCCCTCGATGGCGTCAAGTAACGCATGAACTTAGGAGAGCAAACACCTAGCCAATAATCCCTCGTATGCTCCCTAACGACATGAAGTCTGCCAGATTCGAGACCGTCGCTATGAATAAACAAGAGAGGAGAAGGGAAACCAAGGGGCTCGATTTTTGTAATTCATCATCATGTAAAACGAACAGACAGTGAAGCCAAGGAACGCATCGGGGCAATTAGCTGCTGTTGAACTTGAAATGTAGAAAAAAATAAAGGGGGAATGAAAGTTCGAACGATGTGCATTAGAATGAAAGTGGACGAAAAGATAACTTGCCGCCGGTGGGAGCCGAACCCACAATCTTTATATGGTTATGATTTACAAGAATTAATTAAGCTCCTCGGTTTTCATTCTGGCTCGTTATATATATATATATATATATATATATATATATATAATGGTTAGGGGTTGCCGATGAGTGATGGAATCAGAATTGAATAAGGCGTATACTACACATAGACGCGCATTTCGCAGCAGGCCTTGCACAGCAGTCCGTTGAAGTACGCAACCTTTATTCTTTTGCAGGCATTCCTCGGCAGCTATTGGAGGCGTTTTCCGCATACTCCAACGGTCGGAAAGTCCTGTCGACGAAAACCAATGACCGGAGCCTTAGATGCCTTCACGGGATACGATTCATCAGCATGCTCTGGGTGATGCTTGGTCACGTATACTTCAGCCGCAACAACTCGATAGTCTGTAAGCTATTCTTACTGGTTTTGCATGGCCGTTGCCTTACCCTAAAATATGGTGACGGAACCACTGCACTTCGATATGTTTAGCCACAGAAATAGAAGTGGCCGAACTCAAAGGGCTGTTTACATTATACGAAGTATGGATTGCCATCTGCCGACGTCCGTGAGCTGTTGATCCGATTTGTCAGAATATATAGGGAACGGCGACAGCTGAGGCGCGGACCTTTCTCAGTTGCATGCGTGAAGCCTGCTGAAGTCGGAAACAGCCGGGTATTATCTATTTCTGGTCGATGAGTTTGGTCGCCGAGGTCTGGATGTTGGCTCACCCTATTGCCCCTGCAAAAACAAAATTAATTAAGGTGTACTGAGGCACTCGCGTTGTGAAAGACTGAAACAGGAAGGACTGAACGTTATTCTCCGCCGTTATTTCTCGTTTCAATTTGTTTTTTCCAATCCTTCGTCCGAGCCACTGTAACTTCTGATGCATCGCTAAAGATGACGGCCAACATTTGCCCGTTTTCTTGGATGTGAGAATGCCATAAAAGCTGATTAAAGCGGCACAGAATTGATGTGCAGGTAACCGGTCGAGCTCTTTGTGGAGGTATATGAAAAGATCCGCTCCATATTCATGAAGCCTTGATAAGAAAATAGGACACTGTGCTCACTGCTTGTTCAAATTTAGACAAGTTTTAAATTTGATGAGGATCAGAGGGCAGCTTCCTTTCCCAAAACGGTAAAGCTTTAATGGCTACACATGTACTACACACGGAAGACACTGTAGGGGTCTTCAGTTGACTGCGAAACTTAACTGACTTCACCGCTAATTGTATTGTCTTTTGCAGAGTACCGAAATAACCTGAAATATTTTCTCTCCAGCTCCGTCTATCGCTATGTAACATTTTTCCAATGTCGTGGTCTACAGACGCGTCTCGTTTTCAGTGGTGAAAGACATGGTAACCCTTGCTCAGCCTCACTTCCAATCACGCACACTGACTAATGGCTTGCTTTCATCTCGGACCTTTGATAAGCTGACGATTTCGCGAGCGCTCAATAACGACGACGATAACTTCTTCCTGAGCACTCTACCTGCTTAACGCGTTTGAACACTAATCACACGGGGATGTACACTATCATCATTGAAGACGTCATCGATACATCTCTGAAATCTTTTTTTTTTTTTTTTTTTGTGTGTATACCCTAAACGTGGCCGACACCAGTTTCTATATGTACCTGCGTCTCTTACTACGCTGTGTACTCGCATGTGCTGTTCCGATATTTAAACTTTTTATAAGCGAATTAGATGTCATTAGTTCGCTATTTTACCCTTATACACACAGCCTCGCCGTTGCTTCCGGATAAAACGATCGGATTGATTCAAAGCTCAATTTGTAGCTTACAGGTGCAATGCTCACTCGCCGGAACCAACTTGCATCACACCGATGCCAAGCTATTAGTCGGCACTAAAGGCATATTCAGATCAAGTTAATTCATTGCGAAATCTGTTGTGGTTAAGAGGAGCAATTCGTAGTGCTCATGTTGTGCTCTTGTTCACTTAGTAGGATTAGCTATTAACTTTGTGACGGTTGACTGAACTTTGGGTTGCTAAAAAATTCCCTCGTGAATTTTGGGCCTCCATGAATGCATGAGCCTCAGACGGCCGGTATGTGGCTGACCTATTAACTTTATTGTACGTATAATTAGCTTAAACAATTTTTTTCCCTATTTTTTCCCGTATGGAAGATACGACTCCGACAAGATGGTACGTTTGTCATGTTCAGTAAACTACGTTACATGACGTTTCTCAGCCTGGAGCAGTGGAAAAGTGCACCAATGAATCAATTTAATTACTTCAATTTCACACCTAAATGTTAATTTACACATTAGCAATATCACAATGAAAAGTTTTCATTAAAGAGGCAGTTACACGGCTCAAAATATATGACGGAAATGAAGGTGTCGTACGAGGCGAAATCTTCCGCGAGAAAGCTACATACAACACCAGGAATGCTGCATTGTAGAAAGGTCCGAGACTTCGTGTACTTTCTGCAAGGACGTTTTTGGTATTCCACCTTTTTGAAATTCCAAGATTCTAGTTTCGGGTCACGTCCATGTGCTTGAACTCCGCAGGCTCCGCATGAAGCACCCAGTGGAATTTCTCGATGCGAACAAGGGTGTTCAACTCTGATAAAAACTATACCACTTACTCATGCGGAACCGGAGCTATACCCGTACCAAATATGTGCTGCCATATTGTAGCTCAACCTGAACCAGAGCAAAGCGATCGGTTCAGCCATCGGCTCAGAGCAGTGCGGGACAAAGCAAAGGAATTGTTCCGAACTGGTTTGGCTGGCAGTTCTGAACGCTTCACGGAAAGTGACTTGTTTCGCCTGCTTATATTTGAGGCTAGTCTGAGCATTCTATTAGCCAGTGTGAAAATATGAAAACGCATCTGCTACCAAGCTAACTAATTCTTTCAGAGGAAAGCTTAAGAACTGTGTTCTTGAAGTATCCCGCGAATTTCACTTCTCTGCGTATGAAATGTTCAGTTACCAGGCATTGCAAGTGAGTGCGACATCTGCTTGCTAAAGAGCGTCAACACACGCTGCTGAAATGTTAATTAGCAGCCGTTTATAGGACGGAGGCGTCGCGTAGTGTTGTATCGAATAGTAAAAAAAAATATCCTTGAACCGATTGCAGCAGAGAAAGTTCATTTGAGGACTCTCCCCACTGCGTTGTAATAGAAGTGTGGCGTCAGCCCGGTCACTTCGAGCACAGCCTGACAGTAGTATTGAACACCCAGGGTCGGTTCACTGTACGCACGTGACACGATGCTTATTTAATTAGCAAGCAAATTTTTAGTACAATTTATACTGCCGATAGAACTACGGACCTTAATTCGTGTAGTTGTCTAATATTTATTATCGCTATCAGTGATTTGCTTCTCGGGCAAAATTGCGACTTATTTTTATTTAGTATTGCAATTCTTTATGTCCCCGATTTTGCACTGAATGGAACCACATTTCTCCAAGTGTCATAGCCATCACCGATAACACTTTTTCTTGAAAAAGTTGTAATTAACATTGTACAATCGGGATACATCTCTATGCTAGCTATCACTGCAACTCACTTGTTTATTCGGTTGCTTTTACAACGACTCCCTAAATAAAGCCATATGGCTCTGAGGCTACCATAAATCAAAATATATAAATGCATAGAATACCGCAGCAGACAGCTGTAGATACGAATACGTGTTTGCGCAGCGGACACACGATTCCATCTTTCGCAGACAACAATGCTTTTAAGACATTTGTAAGTTAAAAAAAGCTATTTAGGTGGCTTGCTGTCCAATGAGCCGTTATTTGCAGTTAAAAGGTTGGGCATGTATTACGCACAATGTAATGCGTAGTAGTGCTCATGGCCTTGAATTTAAACTTGTAACGTGCGATGTTCATAGCGCCAACGTCTGAGGGAAGCTTTATGTCGACAAGAAAAATTACACATTTCTATATGCTATAGGAGCTTTCTCGGCCGATTTCGACCAGGGACGTGCAAAAATACAACACGTTACACTGTCGAACGAATGCAGCCGTTATTTTTCGTTCATTACGCGCTTTTTCTTTTTCAGATACCATGAATATTACGTACCTTGCGTTAATACCGAAGAGGCATGGACCAATTTGTTGCCGTCTCTGGGAGGCAATTTTTTAGTGGTTTGAGAGGAACGAGAGACCGCTCTGAGGGCGTCAACCAACTTTTGTTAACACACCAAACATTCCGTTAGACGCGTAATGGATGCCGAGTTTGAAACACCTGTTACACTACACTTCTTCTGATAATATAGCATCTCTAACTGTAATTTGTACATGCGGTTGTTCTTCGCGGGAGAGGTTGCTCGAATAGTGGTGCTGGGTTATTTACCTGCTCAAATCGGCAAAATTATCACCACTCTTTGTATTTTGAGTATTTTGAGAAAGCTTACACCGGGCTTACTGTATACTTTAAACATATACTCAAAACGCTATATTGGCGAGGATTAGAAGTAAATAAAGATGAATAAAGAACACCTCAAAGCTTTGCTGTTTGCAAGTGACATTGCGGTCTTCAGCAACGTTGCTGATGCAAATCTTTCAGGACTTGAACCAGTGTAACGACAGGCTTGAAGATTAATAGGCAAAAAAAGTTAATGTTTACTGTAGTTTGATGAAACAATAAGAGCTCGTGATTGTAAGTGAGGTTCTTCAAATTGTGCAGGAGAACATTTACACGGTCGAAGTACTCGCAGGGAACCCGGATCACAAGAAGAAAGTCTTCCAACTAATAAAGATCAGTTAGAGTGTGTACAGAAGGCACTCTGAACTTCTGAAGCCATGCACGGCGGCATACCGTGATCACTTAAGAGGAAGCTTTAGCTCGGGAGCTCCTTTCTAAATCACGGCAACGGAGAAATCGTTTTGCTCGGCAACCCCTGCACTAGTTTTGATGATATTTATGGCATTTAAAAGTGAAAGCTAAAGTCTAGGGACTGAAGGAAATGAATTTTTCATTTAGGTCGCCATTGTTTTTGCAATTTCTTGAATATCGCGAAATTGAAAAAAAAAAAGAAAGCTCAAGTATGAAGTGTACAACTCTAACTCAGTAACAGAAATACTGGCACGGCACTCTTTGGTCATACCTGGCCCTCGCGCAACTAAAGAACACACATTCAATCATTGAACAAAAATATCCCGATTTTGTAAACTGCACCTAGTAACATATCCAAAGCAGAAAATATTGATGAATTATACATTGCTTTGAAACATACCACTAATTTGTGAGTAGGACAATTTGCAAAACCCTTGTAAACATTGTAACAGTTTCACGTAAGATACAAATGAGTGTATAAAATTTGATCGCTCTGGACGTTCTAAGAGCCTTAAGATTACAGAACTGCGATGTCTGATTTTGGTGCTATGTTACAGATTCGTAAACATCGCGCTAATATTTTTAGTACACTACGATTTCAGGCAATATAAAAAAAATTGAGGTGCACAATTAAAATTATGCTGCCTAAAGCCACTAGAATTTAACTTACTCTGTCAAATTCAATACTCTCTTTTTTCAGATCGGTCCAGCGGTTGTCACATAAGAGCACTTCTGAGTTTTACATATATTTGAATAGCGAAATCGCAGTTGGCGCGATGATAATGCTTCCTCTTAAAAGAAAAGAACACTATCTGTGCATTCACAATACTAACCTTCGGGGATGAAATTTTGAGGATTACAAAGAAGCTTGGCAGTTAAGAGTAGTGCAGAAAGCGATTTAACGACGGAAAATTATTGGTGGACGTTAAGAGACTGGAAAAAGGTAATACTGAGTAAAGATCAAACAGGTTTATCTGATATCATATGCTGAAATTAAGCGAACGATTAAGAGGTTGGACAATTAACTGAATGCGGTAGAGCAGATAATCGCCGCTCTATTAGAGTTGCAGAACGAATGCCAAGGGTAGGGAAACACCAGCGAATGAGGATGAGGTGGTTTGTCAAGGTTTGGATATTTGCAGGCACAGGATGCAGTCGGCTGACAGAAGACAGGGATAACTGGATATCAACCTATAAGAGGCCGTCCTCCTGCAGTGGACATGAAATAGGCCGCCGACGATGATGATTACATCATGCATGGAACATATACATGCCATACGTCCGATGTCGTGACACCGAACAGTAAAACATGCCGTAAACCACGGTGGTGAGCTCCTCCACAGACAAGTTCCTCTTAACGTAGTCATGCATGGGTCTATAGGCAAACGAACCAGCTGTACTTAACGGCACTAAGGAGCAAACAGACAGCAACAAGGCCGGTTTTATGACAGATTTATTTCCAGCTTGCGCCCGCTGCGACGGACGGGGCGAGGCATAATAAGCAGGGCGAGACGATAATAAGAACTTCATGCCGACGGCAGCGCTGGCGTGTCAAGTTTAGGAGCACGAGGCCAATAATGTCTTATCAAACCGAGTAGCTTCACAGAATGATTGGCTTGAAGCCGCATTAGTTGTGGCTAATAATAAGGTAATTGAAGTGTTAATTGGAGGAGTTCGATTACTGAGTTATTTCATAGCTGTAATCTGTGAAATTGTTTGCCCCCTAGCGAAGCGAAGCCAGAAATGGTGAAGCTGTAATAGCTGAAACAGCTGAAATAGCGAAGCCGGAAGTTCAAGATCGCGTGTCTGTAGAAGGCGATAAAAAATATTTTCAAATTAAAAACAAAAATAGACTTTATCCACAAATGCTAAAATGAAAAAAAAAAACTCGATAGACAGTTTGATATTTCTAGTACATTAATCTGAGCACTTCGCACATAGGTACGTAAATGTTGCTTCTTTTGTGTAGATATTGTTGCGGGAAGAAAGCAGGCCCACGAGTGTAAAGTAACGTATATTTACAAATGATGGATGTGGCGTTCAGGCAACTGCCAGACTTCGTCTTTCTCTAGTCCAATTCAACTTCTTCCTTCACTTCACCGTAACATCACCCTCCCGGCGGGGTAGCTCCGTCCCGGTGCAAGTTATACAGCCTCACTTAATGGGGGGACATAGGGCTTGAGCCTGGTGACGTGAACAACATCGCTGGTTACGTTGGGAGGCACTGAAGGCTGACCGACTGGGGCGATCTCGTATGTCACGTCGGACAGTTGGCGTAAGATCTGGTACGGACCAGAAAAACGGGACAGTAGTTTTTCCGACAAGCCGACGCGACGTGAAGGCGTCCAGAGAAGGACAAGGGAACCAGGTGAAAAATGGTGGTGTCGGTGCCGAAGGTCGTAGCGTCGCTTTTGAGAAGCTTGCGAAACTTTGAGGCGATGACGGGCGACATCTCGGGCCTGGGCGGCTAAGTCAATAGCATCGCGAGCGTAACCAGTGCTGGGTGACTGTACTGCGGAAGGTAGCAACGTGTCAAAAGGCAAGGTGGGGTCGCGGCCATACAAAAAGAAAAATGGTGAAAATCCGGCAGTGTCGTGACGGGACGAGTTGTATGCGAAAGTGACGTATGGTAAAGCGGCGGCCCAGTCGCGGTGATCGTTGGAAACGTAGATGGCGAGCATTTCAGTGAGTGTGCGGTTGAGTCGCTCGGTGAGGCCGTTCGTTTGAGGGTGGTACGCGGTAGCAATCTGATGTTCTGTAGAACAGGAGCGGAGCAGATCATCGACGACCTTCGATAGAAAGTAGCAGCCGCGATCCGTCAGCAACTGGCGAGGGGCGCCGTGGTGCAGGATGACGTCCTTTAGTAAGAAGTCGGCGACATCTGTAGCGCAGCTGGTTGGCAGCGCTCGTGCGATGGCATATCTCGTGGCATAATCGGTTGCTACAGCAATCCATTTGTTCCCTTTGGTGGAAATTGGAAACGGGCCAAGGAGGTCGAGGCCCACACGGAAGAAGGGCTCTGTAGGTATATCAAATGGTTGAAGCAAACCAGCGGGAGGCATAGCAGGCGTCTTCCGGCGCTGACACAGGTCGCAAGAAGCGACATAACGGCGCACAGAGCGATAAATGCCGGGCCAGAAGAAGCGGCGCCGCAGGTGGTCGTAAGTACGAGTGACGCCCAGATGTCCAGCAGTAGGAGCGTCATGAATTTGCTGGAGCACGGCGAGTCGAAGGTGCTTGGGGACGACTAGGAGGAGCTCCGGGCCGTCAGGACGAACGCTGCGACGGTATAAAGTTCCATCGCGCAAGGTGAACATCCGAAGGGACGGGTCGACCCATTGGGCGAGGAGCTTAGGCGTTCCATTAGTGTTCGAAGAACAGGATCCTTGCGCTGCTCGTCGCCAATATGGAGGAAGCCAGAGAGGGACAGAACACTGATGTCCGAGTCTGCATCGGTATCGTCCGGTTGATCCACGGGATTGCGGGACAGGCAGTCAGCGTCTTTATGCAGGCGCCCTGACTTATATATAATAGAAAATGTATATTCTTGTAGGCGCAATGCCCAACGTGCAAGTCGTCCAGTTGGGTCCTTCAAAGAGGAGAGCCAGCAGAGGGCGTGATGATCGGTTACAACGCAGAAGCTCCGACCGAAAAGGTACGGTCGAAATTTCGCGACCGCCCATACGAGCGCGAGACATTCTCTCTCAGTAATGGAGTAATTTCGCTCGGGCGTGGAAAGAAGGCGGCTAGCGTAAGCGATGACACGGTCTTGGCCCTGTTGACGCTGAGCGAGGACAGCGCCGATGCCATGACCACTCGCGTCAGTTCGTACTTCAGTGGGCGCAGAAGGGTCAAAGTGTGAGAGAATCGGGGAAGTTGTAAGCCGCTCAATCAGGGTAGAGAAGGCTTTCTCCTGTAGTGGTCCCCAAGAGAAAGAGGCGTCTTTCTTAAGAAGGTCAGTGAGAGGGTGAGCGATGTCGGCAAAATTTTTCACAAATCGCCGGAAATAAGAGCATAAGCCCAGAAAACTACGGACATCGTTCGTTGAACAAGGTACAGGAAAATTTCGCACGGCGTGAACTTTCTGTGGATCAGGTTGGATTCCGGCGGCGTTTACGAGATGACCAAGCATGTTAATTTCACGGCGACCGAAATGGCACTTGGAGGAGTTTAGCTGAAGGCCAGCCCTGCGAAACACGGAGAGTATGGTTGTGAGGCGCCGCAGGTGGCTCTCAAAGTTCGGCGAAAACACAATCACATCGTCGAGGTAACACAGGCATGTAGACCACTTCAAGCCGCGCAAGAGAGAGTCCATCATGCGCTCGAATGTAGCTGGCGCATAGCATAATCCAAAGGGCATGACTTTAAATTGGTACAGACCGTCCGGTGTGACGAAGGCGGTTTTCTCGCGGTCCATCTCATCGACGCTAATTTGCCAATAGCCGGAGCGGAGGTCAATTGATGAAAAGTATTGGGATCCGTGAAGGCAGTCAAGAGCGTCATCAATGCGAGGCAGGGGATAAACATCCTTCTTTGTTATCCGGTTGAGGTGACGGTAGTCAACGCAGAAGCGCCACGAGTTGTCTTTTTTCTTTACTAAGACAACCGGTGATGCCCACGGGCTACTGGAAGGTTCAGTGATGTCCTTGTCCATCATCCTGTCTACCTCTTTCTGTATGATGGCCCTTTCTGTTCTGGCCGAGACACGATATGGCCGCCTATGAATGGGGCTGGCGTCGCCGGTGTTGATGCGATGCGTGACAACAGATGTCTGGCCAAGTGGACGGTCGTCCAAATCAATGTCCCGATAAGATGACAGGAGGTGACGAAGAGCTGTTGTTTGCTCGGAAGGAAGGTCGGGGGCGATCATCTTAGAAACATCGTCCGCAGGCGTCGAGTACGAAGGAGTGGATGACAAAGGTCCGTTCGTACTGAGGAAGGATTCAGAGGTCAAAAAAGAAATCTGAAAGTCTTCCAAAGGAGTGATATGCGCTATGGCGATACCGTGTGGCAACACATGTGACGAAAACCCAAAATTGAGGATGGGCACGCGAGCGCAGTTTTCGCTGATCCGAATTAAGGTGCTCGGTAGGGCAATATTACGCGACAAAACCACGTCAGTAAGCGGCGACACGACGTACTCGCCATCAGGTACGGGAGGACAGGGCGTCAGGAGGACATTTGTAGCCGCCTGTGGAGACAGCCTTGCAAATTCAGCAGAACATAAGCGGTGTGGAGCACAAGTGGTTGCGTCGGCAGGAAGCGGCAGATCCAATTGTACAACACCTGCGGAGCAGTCAATTTGGGCAGAGTGTTTCGAAAGGAAGTCGAGGCCGAGAATTAGGTCGTGCGGACAGTGTTCAAGGACGATAAATTGAACAACGGTATAATGGCCCCCAATGGTCACACGTGCTGTGCACATTCCAAGGACAGGTGAAGTACTCCTATCGGCGACTCGCACGGTGCACGGTACGGCGGGGGTCAGAACCTTTTTGAGCCTTCGGCGGAGAGCAGCGCTCATAACTGAAAGCTGCGCTCCTGTATCGACGAGAGATCTAACAGGAACGCCATCAACTTCAATGTCCAGTAGGTTTCCACATGTAGGCAGGGTCAACAGAGGATTTGTGGGCCGGGTCGGAGTTGCAGCTTCACCTCCGGGAGCTGCACCGCCTAGTTTCCCGAAGCGAAGCGACCGGTTGCAGAAGGGGACGAAGAGCGGTGAACGAGAGGCGAACGGGACCTACGACCTTGCGGAGACGGGGAGCGGCTGGATCTTGGTGGAGCACTGTCGGCGTTGATGTTCCTAGTCGGCGTATAGGGCGAGAAAGTACGATTGTCTGGTACTTGGCGGTAGTGACTCGGTGACGACCACCGAGGAGGCGACGACCAGTGGTTGCGGCAATGACGGGCGATGTGTCCAATACCGGAACAATTAAAACAGATGGGTTTATCATCCGCTGTGCGCCATTCAGCTGGGTAGCGACGGAGTGGTGGAAAGCTTTGCGTCTGGGAGCGAGCGGTCGGAGAAATTTGGTAGGTGTTTGTATGGCGGACCGAGCAGAGAGATGGAATGCCCAAACTTGCTATTTCCTCCTGAACGACCGCTTGTATAAGGGAGATAGCGGGTACGCTTTCCCGACAGTCTGAACGAACTGGAGCCGGGGCCATGGCCTCAAGCTCACGGCGAACGATGCGCGTTATTTCTTCCGGTCCTGTGGGCTGAACCAACCGCGGCGGGTCTTCGCAAGAAGATGTCGCGGCGGTATTGGGCAATCGGTCGAAAGTTTGAGTGACGCGGCGGCCCTTCGCTTGTTCGAAGCGCCGGCACTCCTTAATAATTGCATCCACAGTGGCACAATCCTTACACATCAAGAGATTGAAGGCATCGTCTGCAATACCTTTCAATATATGGCCAATCTTGTCTGCCTCGGTCATGTTGTCATCAGCCTTGCGACAGAGGGCCAGCACATCCTGTATGTACACGACATAGGATTCTGTGGACGTCTGAGCGCGGCACGCAAGTTCTTTTTTTGCTGCCAGCTGACGACCGACAGGTCTGCCAAACAGGTCTCGCATTTTTTCTTTGCAGACATCCCAGCTCGTTAGGTCAGCTTCATGTGTGTCATACCATTGCTTCGCAGTTCCCCTCAGATAAAATATTACGTTTGCAAGCATCATTGTAGGATCCCACCTGTTGTTATCGCACACTCGCTCGTACATCGTAAGCCAGTCCTCGACGTCGGCGTTGTCCGTGCCACAAAATGTTCCCGGGTCCCGTGGGTGAGTGAGGATGACCGTTGGCACGGGCTGCCGAGGCGTTGTCGCTTGTGTCGGTTGATTTGCCATTGTAGCGGCAGGTAGATGACGTCCGCTGCGAAGTTCCGTGGTTGTACCCCGCACCTTCCACCAAAATGTTGCGGGAAGAAAGCAGGCCCACGAGTGTAAAATAACGTATATTTACAAATGATGGATATGGCGTTCAGGCAACTGCTAGACTTCGTCTTTCTCTAGTCTAATTCAACTTCTTCCTTCACTTCACCGTAACAATATTTTGCTGCCTTTTACGATTTATTACCTTACTAGTAATCGGTTTAAACTTTATATAGGCTTGAACCATTATTATTCCTTTTTTTTTCTGTTCGATAGGTAAACTCGTACAAAACCGAAACGTTCAAACATGGTAACCCGAACCAAACCGATAAGAGTTTCGGTTCGACTTTTGAGGCAAACTATTCATTTCACTTCTCTTACTGCACCCGGAGTTCTTCGCTCGCCTCTTGGCAGTACAGGCAAACACAAATTTTGCAGCAGGAGCTATCCGGGCCAAAGACTTGGGAAAAGACGTCGCCTTCCAAGTGGTCCTAAACGCCTCGCTGTCCGTGGACACCTTCTTTCTACTAAGGTAAGGGCTAATAACTAACACCTCCTATGGTTAGCTCCCATGTGACTGTATATGTAAAACTCAATCGAATACCATGTAATAATTAGTAATTAGAGCCCAGAATACAATTAACGAATGGCCACATTGGCCTCCTTATCACATCAGGGTTTGACGTAAAAAATAGGTGCTTTGTTATTCTATTATTGAACGACACGGTGTTAGAACCGTTTAATATTGCGAGGGGCTATTAGAATGGTTCTTTTTTTATTGATATGATATAAGGAGATGTTGACGCACAATTTAAGGCGCCGGCTACTCCTTATCTCTTGAATGGTTCCATCATACAACATACAGGGTACAAGATTACATATGAAATAATCTTTTCATGGAAGCACCAGGACTTATCACACAACGTTTTCACAGAAAGACTATGACATAATAAACACATGGTACATACAATATACAAGGTAAATGTCTCCACAGTTATGTAGATAAAAGTCTCAAAAATACAAACGATACTGTCGCCTAATGACACAGTCTCTAGTAAGCGGGTGGTACATTCACCGTGTAAACGCACTATCACGTATAGTCACAGCAAAACAGTCAACATAACATAATACACAAATACATGCATATATACAGCGACAATGAATCGAAAGGAACAATAAAAGCGTTAATAACGTCCAACAATGCCACTGTCTTCAAGAAAAGTCTTTAGTGCTCTTAAAGCGCTCTTCTGCAAAGTTGTTGTTGGCCAAGGACCCAAAAGTTTCTTTAAACTGAAAGGTCTGCGGTCTAATTTAATTAGGGTTGAGTTACGTCGGCATCTTGGTGTGTCGTGACGTGGGAAATGTAGAAGGAGGTGATATATATCTTCATCTACAAATCCACAATCACATTCGGGGGTTTACGCACGGCCAATTCTGTGTAAGAAATGCTTTGTGTAGGCAGTGCCTAGCCTTAGTCGATGAATAAGGGTTTCTATAGTTCTGTCTAATGATAATGAAAATTTGAATTGAATGAACGGATCAATATGGTATAAGTCCGAGCTCTTGGAATTCTGGTCAAACCAAGTGTTTCTACACATCTTGAAAGATGTTGTCCTTATAATGCAATGTAACTCATTTTTCGATATTGGGAGCGGAACCACATCATCTTTGAGGTGTGCTTGTCGTGCTGCTTCATCGGCTGCTGTGTTGCCAGGAATGTTACAATGCCCTGGTATCCACTGGAATGCTATTTCATGTTTCGCTGCGCTCGCCTTTGTGAGGTTTTTAAGTGTCTCGTATATTATACTATCACTGAATGTCTTCCCTTTTGTGCTGCAGAGTGATGTTAGAGCCGCCTGTGAATCGCTGAAAATTACCCATTTTTGCGCATCTCTTACTGACAATATAAATTTTATCGCACATAGGATTGCGAACAGTTCAGCCGTTGTGGATGGTTGATGTTCATTAAGGACCCTCCGTGGTTGCTCAGTGGCTATGGTGTTGGGCTGCTGAGCACGAGGTCGCGGGATCGAATCCCGGCCACGGCGGCCGCATTTCGATGGGGGCGAAATGCGAAAACACCCGTGTGCTTAGATTTAGGTGCACGTTAAAGAACCCCAGGTGGTCGAAATTTCCGGAGTCCTCCACTACGGCGTGCCTCATAATCAGAAAGTGGTTTTGGCACGTAAAACCCCATAATTTAAATGTCCATTAAGGGCACACTTAAAGAGCTTAACTTGTTTTTCGTCATGAAAACATTCGATTCGTTTTCTTAGGTGCTACATACAACAACCATGCTGTCTTAAAAAGGTTTACACAAACGGCAATCCAATATTTTTTCTATATCTTGTGATCTTCTAAACGTATGCTATTTGCAGGTTGGAAACAAATGAGAAGTAACTAATTATACATTCAAATATGTTCGCATTCTATTCCAGTGGACTGCTTCTCATGTTCGTTTGCTACGGAAAGATTCAGCAAGACAAAGGCAGATTTGACTTTTTGATGTACTACATACATCGATACATCAGGTAAACATTCCACACTTATGCATATTCCACCCAAGTGAGCTACCGTACCTAACCCCCCGCCGCCCCCCCCCCCCCCCCCCCCGCCGCGTACTTTTCTTCCACTTGACAAAGCGAAAAGATAAACGTGCGCAACCTGCGAGGGGCTAAGTCAACGTGATGCTGTTGATTGTCATGTGTCGCAAATAACCATCATTGTACGCTACCTGAATGAGTTATCAATTAATACTTCATCTGTTCAAGTTCTTGTCCCATGCTTGTGTGATATGGTTACACATACATAGATCACTGCAAACATAGAATATACATTTTTTGGCAGCTCCGTATTTTATGTAACCTTTTTTAAAGTGACACTTTCTTTGATTACCTTGCCGGAATTTGGCGTGGCAGGTTGGCAGGGTTTCTCGGTGCATAGTCCCCGCGAAGAGCCCCACCGCTGGCACGGGAGAAGCGTGGATGAGGGTGAAACGAAAGGCGCGGCATTGCGTGGGGCCGGGAAAACATCTGCGTGGGAGCGTGCTGCGCTGTAATTGGTTAACACAAGCTGCCGTTAAAACAAAAATAATTATGTCTCTGATGGCGGGATTTCCACCGGAATCCGTAAACACAGTAGACTAGCGACATGACACGAGGGGACAACAGCCTTAACCCTCATTCCGATGGGCAAGCCACCGCTTTGAGAATTGGCACGTGCGTCACGTTTTATAGCAACAATTCAGTCATATAACTGTGAGCGCGGTAGCTAGCGCCTTTTAGACGCTACGTGGCATTCAACCACCTTAGATATCGACCAAGTTACATAGTGCACCGCTTTCGGGATCGGCTCATGTGGGCGGCAGAAAGGACGCGCCATGCCGTTGCGTGCTGTGTAAGGCTGCTATACAAAAGCGAGACAAACATTTGCGACGAAACTCACGCACAGCCACGCCTCGCTACCATGCCTGCGCTGCACTGCAAGGCGCAGTGGGGCAACAACCGTAAAAAACGACGACGTTTCAATTAGACAAGAAAATAAAAGAACGCAGAGGCAAGTACAGTGCAATAAAATACCCATGTCCAAGGTCACAATATTCGCGATCGCAAGCTGCTAATTCGGCCGCAGGGCGCGCATTCATAAAGCAACTTGTATGGCTAGAGCGGAACAGACGCTGGCCAGCTAGTTGTAGTACAGCGAACATATTGTCGATGCATGCGGGCTGTCGACGACATACAGAGTTCTTGAAAGGATTACGAACGAAGTTGCGCGTGTTGGCTGGTTCGTGATACTACAGAGTCTAGAGACAACGAGAAGCAGCGCTGTCACCGGTGATGGTGGTGGTGGTGAGTTGTAGCAACAGGCGGGTTTAGCCTGGCGATCAAGGCTGCCGATTGCTCCGCCCCAGCGTCTCTTATAGTATGACTGGGTTGTTTCACCACATGGCCATCAGACCAGCCTCACTTAAGAATGCGACAAGGAGACGAAGTTCCTTTGCGGGCTATAATTGATCCTTCGGGGAACAGAAGGCGTTGCAGGCATGGAGTTTTCGCTAGCTGCCGATTGAGAAAGTCGTCGTGCCTGTTTAAGTAAATAATTTACACAGTTGTCGAATTTGAGTAGAAATGGCATTTTTACCGATTACCACGCAATACATGGCGCCATCTCCCGCACAATACGTTCCAAAGAGGGGGACAGAATAAAATTCACCCTTTTCATTACTAGGTTTTCTACAGGAATGTTTGTGAGGTAATCGCGAGTATCGCTTGAGCGTGTACGTGAATGACCATCGTGAGTAAAGATTTGCAACAATGCGCGCCCAAACAGGTGTCAGGGGAACGAGGAAGTCATCGCCTACACTATTTCATGCATCAAACCAATGCCATAAAAGGGACACCTTTTACTCATTCGCAGAAGTACTATTGAAAAAGAAAACGAATTTATAGTTTGAAGTGGCAATATAATTACCTCGGAGAAGCTTTGCAGCTAGCAAGTGCAACAGAAAAGCGGCCAGAAAGTGCGAGAGTGGCGCACAGCGAGTTCCACGGGCGATCAACGCTTTGTACCTTTCGCTACAGGCTGACGCCGCCATTCCTGATGGTGTCTCTCATGCTGATTCTCGGCCCACCCTGGATGAACGGTCCGATCTGGCATGAGACCGTGGACCGTTTTGCAGAAGGGTGCAAGCGCTACTGGTGGACCAACGTCATTTACATAAGTTCCTGGATGAAGACCCAAGAAGTTGTAAGCATTACTGATTGTCACAAGAAGTACCTGCTCGTAGCTATCGCGGTGGATACTGTAAGTCAAGAATCGCGCTCTGGAGGCTTGCTTTCTCGCGCACACGCGCGCCTATGCGCCATCACAAGAGGGTGACAGGGAAACACACTAATTGCTCTTTCCCAGTCTGCATCAGTGCCTCTGAAAACTTGAAAGGGACTTGCTTTAAAAAAAATTCGTGCAAGTTCTTGCACCACCAGAACACTAGATGAAACAGAATTCAGGTACGCTTCCCCTGTTTCTTCTCATCTATTTCTGCTGGATATTGTCTGAGTCATTTTCGTCTTGCAATAAAAGAAATGTAGTTTTTTTTTCTTTTTGATTATATGCCGTTGTCGCAAGAGCGCTGCCTGAAACTGTACTTTTTATTAGATTTAATATTGCATTTGGTGTCCATGCTTTCCATACACCCTCGTCGAGTGCGCAGGGCCAGTTACTTGCCCACCACTTAAAAAACGCTATTGTGTTAAAATTGCATACGAGCCGAAATTGAATTGTGTTAAGTGATTTGTGGTTAAAGGACATGCGCGAGAGCGATTCACCCTGCAGGACAAGTGTTACAAGTCACTATAGCGGTTGTAAGGCCGCGTCCTCACTCATCCTTCGCACTGCCTGATTCTCTCTGCTTACGCGTTTCAGTGCCTTCCACATGGCTGGTATCTGTCCTGTGATATGCAATACTTCATCATTGCCCCAATCTTCTTTATCGCGCTTTACAGGTAAGTTCTGCGTTTTGCCATCGCTGGGGTGCATCATGCATGAAAACTTAGTCGTCTACTCATGATGCAGGCGGCCAGCCCTTGGCCTGGGTCTCATAGGTGCCTTCGCCGTCGCCAGCATGGTCGTAACAGGCCTGGTCACGTATACCTACGACTACGGTCCAGTCGCACTATTTTCTATACCGGACGATGAGTAAGCCTTCATTCACATACTGTTTTTTTTTTCTTCGTGCATGAGCTACTCTGATAATATATGAGATTTCGCAGGAAACAGCTTAAGCAGAATTGTCGGTATGCCAGACACGTAAGTGAAATGTGGTATCGCGCAAAACACCGAAGCTGACAAACGAGTGATCCCGGGCCCGTATTCACAAAAAGCTCTTCAACTAGAATTGTTCTTAAGAGCAAAATCTAGACTATCATGTAGCAAGACGCACAATTTAAATTATGGGGTTTTACGTGCCAAAACCACTTTCTGATTATGAGGCACGCCGTAGTGGAGGACTCCGGAAATTTCGACCACCTGGGGTTCTTTAACGTGCACCTAAATCTAAGTACACGGGTGTTTTCGCATTTCGCCCCCATCGAAATGCGGCCGCCGTGGCCGGGATTCGATCCCGCGACCTCGTGCTCAGCAGCCTAACACCATAGCCACTGAGCAACCACGGCGGGTAAGACGCACAATTGCCCAAGGTGGCTGGCCAATAGCAAAGAGCACTTGCGATCGAAAATATTTGTAAATTCGTGCCCTGAATCCCTGAATATGCCCGTGAAGTATGAGATGCTGAGTAAATTATCTGCGATGGGCCGTAGGTCTAAGCTCGCCGAGGGCTGATAGCTTTGCGTGCGCTGTATTCTTGCCGCTTAGATCGCGTTGAAGCAGAGGCAGCACAAAGGTCACTTCGCTCGTTGCTGCAGTCGCTCTTACTCACGCCATCCTTTCGACAGCGAGTGTCCGCGGTCATCGAGCAAGATGTGTTCATTTTTGTCTGTGCGCGTGACACCATGTTTGTTAATTTAGTTAGTATGCGAATGTTTGCAAGTTGGTACGGGCGATGAAACTACTATTCTTACTTCGTATAGCTGTCTAATAATTTGCTGTCGCAATCAAAGCTTCGCCTTTCTGGCGAAACTGCGACTTTATTTTAATTGCTCCGTAAGGGTGGTTTAATCGTAATACGTATAGCCGTACAAAGGATACCGTGCTACACTTCCGGCGTTTTCGTATCGCGAGCAGCATGCACGAAGCAAATTAAAAATAGCGACGACATTCAAAGCCACTTCGTGCTGCGGAGACGCTTCGTTTAGATTTAGCAATATGCAGAGCGTGTGAATAACCTGGAAAGCAGGAAAATGTGTGTACTATCAGCCTCCGAAGCCAACGTTAAAGTGTACATCATTTGCTGCGTAGCGTGGCAAAAAACGCATAGAACTGCATGACACAACGGCATCTGAAGTACGAGTTTTTATTTCCTTCATTTGCACATCGATGCTAATGGTACATGCAGGGTTCGGCAATCTACGGCTCCCCACAATTGCACTTATGATTGCAGTTTTCTGGATTTGTCGAATGAAAAAGGACATTTTCTAACAAGCACCCCCATAACCAACCAAACCGCGAAATAGCTTTCTCTGTGATTTTATTTATTTATGCATTACCGGCCCACAGCACCTTTACAGGCATTACAGTAGGGGGAAATACAGAACATCAAGGGGATTCGTGCAATATGCCTTAGAAATAAACAATATAGTACGAAAAGTAAGCATAATCATCAACTAATTATAGAAACTATTCGCATGCAGAAAAAAAAAAGAGAAACATAAGTAAAGTCGCATCAATCCAACAAAACATAAAATCTGTCTTTCGATATTACATCAACTAATGACGATGATAGTATACTCCACTCCCGTACGGTTCTAGGGAAAAAAGACATCCTGAATAGCCCTGTGTCGCAAAACATTTATCGTACTTTATGGGTGTGGTCGCCCCGAGCTGATACGTAATAAGGTTTCAAGCGTGCACTGTTGCTTGTCAATACCAAGTGTTGTGTGAAAGATACGATGAAAAAGTTTCAAACGAAGTTCTTTCTTGCGATTTTCAAGAGACTACAATTGTAAATTATTCTTTGCTTGTGTAGCACTAAAGGTAAAATTATAATTTTTAGTAACAAATATTGTAGCTAAATATTGTACTCTTTCAAGGCGTTCCTTGCCACCAATCACCGGTGGGTCCCATACCTCGCATACATATTATATGACAGACCTGACGAACGTGTTGAAGAGTAGGTATTTAGTAGCCATACTGAAATTTTTAGCGTTGCGCCGTAGAAAACCTAATGGCTTGCCTGTACTCGCTATTACATGATCAACGTGCCGATGGAATTTTAGATAAGTGGTAAAATAAACTGCTATTATTTATGTACAGACACCCGGGATAATTAATGCAATATTATCTAAGGTATACTGAAACAAACATGTTTTTTTTTCTTGCTAAATGACATCAAAACTGCTTTAGCTGGATTCAAACTCATGTTCCATTTACAACACCACTGAGCGATGCGCTCAGATCACACTGTAAAATGCGGCAATCATATTCACAACTAATAGGCTTGTACAAAACGCAATCACCAGCGTACAATCTCAAATGTGACAGGACTCTTTCACAGATATCATTGACAAATAAAAAGAAAGTGCACCCAGGACTAAGCCCTGAGGAACGACGCCAGAAGTGATGTCTCTTCTGGATGACTCAGCACTATTCAAAACTACGTACTGCTTGCGCAGTCTTAAATATTCGGCAATTCATGCAATAACTTATTTATTAATACTGTAGGTATGAAGTTTCTCAATTAACAGACTAGGATACAGTGTCGAATGCCTTCGTGAAATCTGAAATTATTCAATCTATAGAAAATCGTTCGTCCATAGCACCGGCAATATCGATCATGAGTGAATTAAAGTATTTGTGTTACACAAAACAATTCTTTCTGTAGCCATGTTGAGAGGGATTAAACCGAGAATACCGATTCATATGTGCCACAATACCTGAATAGAACGTGCTCTAAAACTTTGCACGCAACACACGTTAAAGAAATCGGAGGATAATTAACTACGCCACTTTGCAGACCAGATTTATTAACTGCAACCACTGCACCAATCTTCCAATCATTGTGCAGGGAAGCTTCTGCCACTGATTTTTCAAAGAATATTTTCAAAAAAGGAGCTATAGGTCGGGCACAAATTTTAAAGACGTGTTTTACTTAAATGGACACCAAAGCGAAACAATTAATCAGTTTAGACTAATGAAGCATTGTTTGAGAACCCTGCAGGCAGTCATTTCAAAAAAATAGTTTGATTATTAGATGAAAAAATGAAGCTCCAAGTACCAGTATTCCAATTTCGCGCTGAAATCCCAGCGCCAGTACGTCAGCGTGACGTCAGGGACTCCAAAGTATGTTTTCGCATTTGGGCCGCGTTGGCTCAGTAAAGGTTCCCGAAACTTGCCATGGTTAATATTTGGTTCCTTTAGTACACATTGTAGTCAATCTGTACCGCTATATATAATTAGTAGACGCTAGAAGACTCCATCAAAATCCAAGACGTCACAGCCACCAGGTGTGGGAACTCAAGTAGGCGTCGCCACCCGTATTTCATTCTTGCGCTTTTTCTCGCTTACCAAACGTCTTATCGTTGTAAGAGTGGTGTTTTTGGTGTTGTAGAAAGGTAATTTACTGATGCAGAAGAAATCATTTTTCACTTTAGTGTCCCTTTAAACCATCAGGTACTCCTTCTTTAGCAGCATTCAATTTCAAAAGCAACAGTTCTATGCCACGTGTGCTGATAACGACGCCATCCATATCGCCCATCGTGGCTATCAGTTTTCGCGGGGTACTTCTGTGGTTATCGTTGCTCTGCATCACAGCAGAAAACACAGAAGAAAAATACTGATTAAAGCATTCCGCTTTAACTTTTGCGTGAGAAACGACGCCGTTTCTAGAGACAAGTGACGGAATAGATGGTGCCTCTTTTCCATTTCTTTTCACGTGCTTCCAAAATTGCTTGGGCTCATCTTTGATTCTCAACTGGATAGGTGCACTAAAAGCATTCTTGCCTACACGAATTGCGTTCTTCATTTCTGACGTAATTTCTTTCAGCTTCTTCCTGTTATCACTTGACGGCACTTGTATAAAATTATGATAAAGACTTTCCCTTTTTTGTGCAAGGCTCTTTTCCATTTTTTTCACGTGCTTCCAAAATTGCTTGGGCTCATCTTTGATTCTCAACTGGATAGATGCACTAAAAGCATTCTTGGCTACACGAATTGCGTTCTTCATTTCTGACGTAATTTCTTTCAGCTTCTTCCTGTTATCACTGACGGCACTTGTGTAAAATTATGATAAAAACTTTCCCTTTTTTGTGCAAGGCTGCGCAACACTTTAATAAACCAAGGCTTACTTCTACTTTGTCTTTCATTTAGCACACTACACAGTATAAAACGCTGCCGAAGCTCTAGAATCTTGTTTTTGAGGCAAGTCCATAATTCATCTGTATTTTTATATTCAGCTTCTGTTGCAAAAACGTAATACCCATCCGAACCCTCATTTATTTTATCAATCAGAGCTTCCGAATAGTTATACACATGCCTCGCCACACTGTGCGCAGTTTTTACATGTGTAATTTCTATTTCAGATAAAACAGCACTGTGGTCACTAATTCCAGGAACAACAAGCGTAGAAATTACAAATTGAGGTTGGTTTGTGAAAATCGGATTCAGAACATGATTTCCTCTAATTGGTTCAGACACTATTTGAGATAGTGCGAACAAGTCAACAATGTTAATCATTTCCTGACACAAGCAACTTTCCCTTGTAATGAGTGAGCCCTGATAGTTCTACACAGCAGTTGGGAGATTGAAATCTGCCCGTATAACCAGGTTGTCCGCCCGTACCAATTCAACTGCGGATCTCAACTGACATAATGTATCAACAGAGGAATCAGGTGGTCTATAAAAAACTAAATATAGTCAAGGCACGTTTGCTGGAAAGAGTCAACTCACGGAAAATAGCCTCACATTCTATGATAGGAACGGGCAGCTGGACAGATGAAATGCTTCTTTCTACCAATATAACAACTCAGCCACCTCGAGAATTTCGATCTTTTCTGTAACACATGTAACTGTGCGGAAATACCTCATTATCAGCTGTATCATCACTTAGCCAGGACTCTGTACCTAAAATTATGGAGGGCTTAACCAAGTCCACCAGCGCGCTAACTTCGCCAGCTTTATTCTTGATACTACGACCGTTTATGACGAGGAAAGAAACAATGCCATTGTTAGATCGACGTGGTCACTTCTGGGAAACAGCTTGATTTAACTCAGCATTATAGACATATTTCGGGCCATTGAACAATAAAGTATCGTACCGAAGGCTAACTTCATCGCCATCCTTCCTACGAGATTTCTCAAAATCCCACAGCTGTTTTGTTTTCCCGCGTACTACACCGGAAAAATCTTCAGATATAGCAAACTGGCTATTTTTTAACTTTCTGACGTTCTCTAATATTACTATTTTTTCTTTGCATGAGACATCTTCTTCTTTATGGGGTTTAACGTGCCAAAACAACTTTCTGATTATGAAGCACGCTGTAGTGGAGGACTCCGGAAATTTCGACCACCTGGGGTTCTTTTGCATGAGACAAAACGAGTAAAAATTGCTATCAGAGGATGATTTTTAGCACTCTGAAACCTTCCAAGGCGGTGCGCACGCCCAATTGACAGGTTACGTAAGCCCAACTTATACTCACACAGTACGAGAATTTTGCGCTCAGAATCTGCACTTTTTTTTTTCAGGATTATCGCTGTCATTTACGCCATAGAAAACCAAATTGCAACGCCGACTCTGGCTTTCCAGATTGTCGACTTTTTCCGACAACGACCACAACGACTTGATCAATCGATGGTGGTGGTCACATTGGTTCTTGCACTCGCTGGCGGTAGTACAAAGCTGATCAAAGTTTGATAACTTTGCTTCTAGTGATGTAATGCATCCGCTAAGGTCATCAATGGCATGCTTATTTTCTGTCTGTGTTACTTCCATAGCCGTAAGTTTCGTCTTAATGTCTTCCTGACCTTGAAGCGGGAGGTGCGGTTTTTCCTGAGTTGTGGGTCCCCGGGTAATTTTGACGTCTCCGCACAAGAAGAGCAAAAGAAAGTAGAAAGCGTAACGTCGCAAAAGACGAAAACGGCATTTCAGCTGTCGCCTGAGTTTGAAGCAGTTTTCTACACAGGACATTCTTTGGGGTGGAACCGGCAAAACAAAGACCGAAGCGAAATGAGACATTTTTGTGTCACTAACCTGGAAAAACAGTAAGAACAGTGTGAGTGGCATCGTCGTTGGCATGCCGGTTCCGCGCCCCAACGACGCACTGCGGATGCCTCCCTTAGGCTGCTCGGTGATAAGCTTTTAGCCATTCGTAGCACTGCCCACGTTCGTAGACTGGTACAGAACACTGACCGAACTCCGCTAACCAGCCACAAAGTCCGCGGCCACGTCCGTCCCGTCGAAGGTGAACTGTCGCTCTACCGATGAACGGCAAAAGCCTATCAGCCGCGCGCTGCGCCGCAGACAAACAGACATGCACGCAGGCGAGGAGCCCAGCGCAGCCTCGCGGGGCGACTAGAAGTGACCGCTTGCCATCGCATGTTTCGGCGCTTTCGCCATAATTCCTCCTTTGGCGAGTTCAGATAGATTTGAGCTTCGTGGTTACCTAACCACTTTTGTCTCGTAAATTACACAATCTGAGGTCTTTTAGTGCCCTTAGGACAACAATAAGGGCGTCAAAATGAAGCTCGGAACAAAAGAGACGCACCAAGTTAGCGTAGAGATATGTGCGGAGCAGTAATAATGCATAATTAGCCAGAAAGGCTGAAATAAAACCCAGATGCGCTCGTCCAAACTGTGCGCGTCTAAACCCGGAACCGAAAGTGTAACCTTATTCACCGAAAAATGTGGGTCCACCGCGAAGGTCTAGAAAGAAAGAAATTAAAGAAAAATACAGGTTAAGCAAAGTGCTCCATGTAAGAGTAAAATAGCCCTAAACAGGGTAACGTGGCGTAGGTGAAGTTAAGGCGCCTCAACAGAGGTTGACATCGAATAAAGAAAGACAAGGTCTTGTGAGGTTACCTCTATTCCCTTCTGAATGACAAACATGCGACAACAAACCACATTGTACACCATTGCACCCCGAAAGACCTTGTCTTTCTTCTATGTCAACCGCTGTTAACTTGATTACAAAGACGGCGCCGAATAAAACAACACACGAAGAAGGGGGACCCAAGACAGCACGTAGGCGCACTAACAACTGAGTGCCGTGTTAACTTGCCGTGTTTATTTATGATTAGGCTTCAAGATTACCTTGTGAAACCGCTTCTTGTTTTCTTTCATTGCTTCACGGTCAGTTTGCACAAAACAACTATTGTGAAAGTCCACAATGTCTCAAAGGAGAATCATGAACGGAAACTATGGCTTTCTTCTTGTGATTCGCCTCCTCCAATGTAAACTTCGTCGTTAAAGGGGAAAGAAAGTCGTGGTTACCTGAGGATGAAAACGAATCATTTGTTTACAGGTACAAAGCTTGCGAGAAACCAGACTCGTCGTCCGTGTAGGCCTTTGGCACAGCTAGGTGATAAGCTTAACCCCGGGACAACTCCTAGTGTCAAACATAACATGACTCCTACAGTCATGTTGTGGGTCGTTATGACTTGTTTCTCTGCAGAAACCTGAACGCATTCCTGAACGACATCGCATTTCGTCCGTACACGCATTTTCCATCTTTCGCCGTCGGCCTGTTTCTCGGATACCTCATCTACAAGTACAGACAGATCAAGATTAGCAGGGTAAGTGGCGCCGCATGCATACAAGAGCTGATTCTGAGTGTGTTCGGCCAGAAGTGGCTCAGAACTTTGTATACTTTACATATTTCTCTATGCAGTGTTTTTGCATTTTTTCTTTTTTTCACCCATAATAATTCAAGGATACGAGAGACATGTTATAATCGATACTGCATAGAGATTTTTGCCTGCCAATACGCCTAGCATGCTATACTCCAGATGACACGGGTAATGCATCAAATGGGGCATTCGTACATATGATATGTACACATACAGGCCCACAATATACTAAAGAACGCACGGTAACAGGCAACTAGAGTGTCTGGTTAAGGCCCGTGTCCCAGAGGAAGACTAAGACCCCTTTCGCTGCACGCGAAGCACTACCACAGCTGCTCAAAGTCCAAGTACGTGGCAAAACACAAGGGAGCTCCCACGCTATTATAAAGTGGATCTTGGAGTACTTTCGTAGCCGCAAATCGCTTGCAGCTGCATAAAACATGACACACATTGCAGAGGTTACACAGAGGCAATTCCCTCAAGTTTCAATTCGAACAAGTATAGCGATATTCAGCTGAATGCGGTGTAGATGCATGTGGTCATGCATTGTATGGTCACTGGACAAAGGAAACATACCACCTCGCTCGGAGACCACTAAATGAATGATTTGATGAAACTTGTATTTGGACGATGGTTAGAATAAAGTCCTACAGTAAAAGATTGACCTCTATAGGGCGATCCAGCTGCGGCGTGCATGGTCATAAGGTTGCCGCGGAGCATAGCATCATGACGTGGGCAATAAGATCCTAACAGTGGCCACCTATCGGGGATGTACTCGCAGCGGATACAGCTGGTGGGCTGGCTGTCATCGGTGACCACGGGACTGACCCTCGTGTACGGCGTTTACGAATGGAACGCCTATTCACCGCCAGGACCTTTGCTCAGCGTGTTATACGGTGCCACCAGCCGCCCCGCCTGGACATTGTGCGTCGCTTGGGTCACCTTCGCCTGCGTCTCCGGCCACGGAGGTGATTCACTGTGCGCGGCATTTGAGCGCAGCTTCACAGCCCTGCTATACTTCAGCCCTCGTTTCACGAGCTGTGCAACGTTGGAGCATGCGGCAGGATTTAGAAGTGTTTCTTTTTCATATTGGAAAGATATAGAAGCAAGGAAAGGTAGGAAGGTTAACAGACGCATCTCCGGTTTGCTACCCTGCACTGGAGAATGGAGATAGAGGGACGAAATGAGAGAAATAAGTGAGAGAAATAGCAGTATAGATGCATGCACCCGATAAGATGCAGAACGAATCCATAAGAAGTCGCAGAGAGTTGTTGACTGGAAGAACTCCAGTAACGTTTTTGTTGCAGTCCGCGCTAAAGACAAACCGTCATGGTTCAAGGATATTTGCCTCTGAACGGGGTCTTGAGACTATGCTGTTTAATCCGGTACTGAGAGGGTGGCGCTGGACGTCGTAACGGTAGCGAAAGCACAGGAAGCCTTGAGTAGTATCTTCAGTCCTGCTAGAGTCACACATATAATAGGTGTGTCACCCATTCTAATGTGGAACGAGGATAAGCTTTTGTAAATACCACCCGGAGCTCAAGGTGGCTTAACAATTCTGCATCTCAGCTGGAAATTCGTGATGGCAATTTCAGGTTTGAAGACGATACAGTTTATGTTGACGACACTTCCGAAGCCGAGGAGACGACCAATAAGTGGACATTATAGTTGAGCCAGGACATAAAGTTTTCTGGCAGCATCGGTTCTCGATAGAAGATCGGAACCACTCGGGATTCTTTATTTGCGAACCGGGCAGCCTCGTCGGTTTCTCACCAGCAATACTGGCATGTCCTGGCAGGCATTGAAAAATTACGCATGTCCTTAAAATCAGGAACTTGGGTGAGTACTGCGGTACAGGGCAAACTGTACACTCTGAGGGACTGCCATAGAGTCGCAAAATATGACCTCCTTTGGAGGCAGGACATATTGCGAGGTAGGACTTTTGTAGGACGTGTTTTAAAGCAGCACGCAGGGCAGCAAGCTCTGCTGTCGTTGATGTCTTTGTATGGGAAAGCTTAAACTGAGGTTAGAGTACCCAGAATGATAGCGTTACCTGTTATGGACGAGACTGACCCATCTGTATATATGTGCATTCGGTGCCCATATGCCTCATTCGGTAACGAAAGCATTGTCTGTTTTTTTATAAATCTTAGGTCTTGTGATCGGCCTTCTACAGTATCCCCGGAATAGAAAGGTGCAACTGGAGCTGTTGCAGACACCAGTAGGAGATGAAGGTTTTGCTTCTGCTGGTGTATGCCTTGACGGAAGGCAGCCTTGATGAGGGACGATAACCTCACAAAATGCAGATCGAGCTCAATGTGAGTGCAAGAGGGCTAGGTAGTGATCAAAAACACGGGAAAGATTACAAAATGTGTGACCTGAGACAGTTATGTTGTGATTGGATGATATCTGGCAAGCACAATTGATTGTTGCAGAAGTTGAAGCACTTCGAAGAAATGCAAAGAACGTTCATGGTGCCTGGTCCTGTAAACTCTCCAATGAGCGAACATTGGACCTGCAGGTACTCGACAATACAATATAAGGAAGCTCTAGTTTAAGCCAATACTCGGCAATTAAATTTACAGCATTTTTATTGCAAGGTGTAATTCAAGTGATTGAATGTCGCATATTTCTTGCATCAAATATATCTCCCTGATCACGAGAATAAAATCCGCAGGAGACTAAGAATGCATTGGACTATATTTGCAAGACACTCCCAAGTCATGAATTAACGGTTATCAATATATCCTTGAAAAGAAAATCCCGATAGCCTGCGAGTACTAACCTAGGGCTCCGGAACTTCGGCGCTGACAATGAAACTTGAATGGAAAGTAAGGATGGCGAAACGAACGATGGTAAGGAAAATTAGAGGTGTGACGTTGAGACAAAGCGAGACAGCAGTGTTGAGTAAGGATCACATGTGAGTCGATGATAACGCGCTAGATATTAAGAGAAAGAAGCTGAACTGGGAAAGTCGTGGTGTACGTAGAACAAAGAACCGATGGTCTTTTCAACTCCGATGAGAGAGACAGAGACAGAGAAAAAAAAGACGACGAGGTTAGCCACGTTGCACCTGGTTTGCTACCCTAAAATTGGGGAAGGAAAATGAAAGGAGGAAGGAAAGCGTTAACAAGTGATGTAGGCGCACTCAAACAGTGGGTGGCTGAAGATTATACGGCGCAAATACCGCCAGTATGAACCACGACCAACTCGCTCAAGCCTCTACCCTAATGGGCTTGAGAGTTCGCGGGTACTGGATTGATTCGGTTCAGACAGGAAGGAGGTAACTGTAGACCGCTGTGAAGGGAATTTCGCGGACCTAATTAGGATGCTGTTGATGAAAAGAAAAAAAAAACGAACTGACGAGTACCGAAGGGAAACCGTGTGCGTTCGTATCTTAAAGCTTATTGCCTCGTACCGTTGACAAGATGGTATGCACCACGGCGCGGTATGCACGCAGTTGCTCAGCAGGACCGGTGGTGTTCGTACGCACAACGCTCGTGCCAGAAGCGGAAGGCGGAATACTGCCCAGGCTCAGCTGCAGAGCCGATTGAACGCGGCGGTGCGTCCACTTGGCTTCGTCGTTTTTGCAACCAAATTCATTGCCGCGTCTCGCGTCTCTAAAAAACCTTCTAACCTTCCCTGCGCGGGCCGTTCATGCGCCGTCGATACCATATAACAGCAAGGCGGCAGCGGCGGCGCCGACGGCGCAAACTCACCTCGAGCGTCCGTACATAATTGCTATAGCAAAAAAAAAAAAAAAAAAAATGTCACCGTGCATCACGGTGAGAATGGTTACTGGCCACTACCTGTCGTTTCATTATAGTATGTTTCTCTGGTGACTGCCTCGTATAGTTAAATACAGGAGAATCTCGACAAAGTTATAGTTTTACTTAATCAGTATCATAGCAGTGGCGAACATCAGAATTCGCCTAATTAACACCGAAACGATTATTAATAATAAAACAAAACGAATTAACTTTTAAATTAGTGACATTGGAGGGAACGTTCTAATTGCAAAATGGAAGTCACGCAGCACTCAAAGCTTGCCGGAGGCTATGTGTCTTGCATGAGCCTCGCGAAATAAATCTGAAAATCCGCATCAAAATACATTGTTTGTTTCAGTTAATATTAGAGGTGCGCTAATATTGGAGACTTCGAATACGAATCTAATAATCCTTGCTATCCGATTTGTATTCGATCTGATAATTTACTATCCGAAATTGTCGAACATTAATTTCTATTCGTATGTTGGGGACCCCCAACAACGGTTTGGGTTCTCGAGAGAGAGACCGAAGCGAGTGATGGCTGTTGTGAATTATCTTGCTGCATGAGAGCCGCGATTGTTGTGCAGAGGCATCAGTTCCTGAGCGAACGTTCAGGACAAATATGATTCCATTCTGGGGTTTTACGTGCCAAAAGCACGATCCGATTCTGAGGTATGCCGCATAGTGGATCCGGATTAATTTCGATCACCTGCAGTTCTTTAACAGGCATACACCAATTGCAACATGTCCCCTAAATGTTAATTATATACAGCTTAATTAGTGAAATTTGGTTAATTCATATCCGCATTATCGATTGATGAACTAGTTCTGATGCCCGCCGCTGCTATACGGAGCTTGGTCAAGAAAAATTATCATTTTATCTCCAACCCCCTACGTTTAATATTCTGAGGCTGTCGTAGCGGAAACACTTGGTAATTAGCAGCAACGATGTCGCCGCGGTGTGTGAAAGCCTCTTGGAAGTAGCAACTTTGCAGTTTTCCTCAAAACACCATTTAGAAGCCGTTCTTCGGGAGGAAAATGTTACTGAGATCTTACTTGCATAGGGTTCTGAGTCTTCGGACATTTTCTTCGGGAAAAAATGTGAAGGTGCTTTTCGGGGTTTCTTTTTTTTCCCGCAAACCTCCTTTACAACGCGATAAAATCACGGACTTTTCCGGCATTTTTAGCATTATTCGCCTTTCAGCTTCCCCATATATCTTAAATATAGCCTTGATAGAAAAAAGAAAATGGGTAGCCACAGAAACGTTTTCATTTCCAGTCGACATTTACACTAGCAGAAGTGTTTATCATCGTTCCAACTTACCGTAATATACGCATGCCTATTCACAAATGTTTGAACCAGTCATTGCGGCGTGCACTTTCTGGCTTACGGGATGCAACATTGAGAACGCCCTTTAATCCTTCACGCTGAATACAGGAAAAACTAGTAGATGGTGCACAGCACGTGAACGGACGGCTCTGTTTCATGCATACGTCCTCCAGAAAACTTATTAAACTTATTAGATTTCTACCTGAAGTCAACCGCCATTTTGTTTGAAGGAAAGTTTTATGTGGAGAATGAAGGGATATGTATCGGTTCTTCTGTAGCTACTGTCCCTTTCGATATCTTTCTTTCTGCTGTAGGAGCTGATATCAGTAATAATCTTCATGATCCCCATGTATAGTGTCCATTTACAGATATGTTGATGATTTCTTGGTCATCTTGAAGGATGTCCCTGAGCACGAATTAGATTTTACCGTTGAGAGAACCATGACTGTCTTCTCGAACCACAGCCAGTGTCTCAGGTTTACCAAGGAAGTTCCGAGCAGTTGTCAACTCCAGTTTTTGGATATCAAGTTAGTATTTCCAAAGAAAGGCATCTGCTGGATGTACAATCCGCGTTCTTTGAAAGGCCTGCTACCGTTTGAGTGCGCCCATTCCATGCAAGATTGTAAAGCATGCAATTGCAACCAATTCTCTGCAAACTGCTTTAACTAAGTCTTGTTTCCATTTGGTGTCAAGTAGCTTTAGCGCTCAAGTGCAACGACTACAACAGGCAGGCTTCCCGCTATGCCTGATTTCAGCTGTCTGCGGAGCGATGCTCCAAAAACTCAAGCACCCGCCTCGTATCAGGGAGCCAGTTTCACGAAATTTTGTTGCGATAATTCCGTACCTTAATAAGGTGTCGCACAACATTAAGAAAGTGGCGAGCAGGCATAATGTTCAGGTTGTCTTCTCGGCGCCTTGCAAGTTGTCTAAGCTTTGTGCCATGAACCGAGAGAAACGCCCGGCTTGTTCCTTTCAGCATCAGAAGAAGTTGACTGAATGCAGAACACGTGTCGTGTACCAAATCCTTCTCAGCTGTAGTTGCAGCTGTATCGGACAAACAGGTCGATGTTTCAATGAGCGTGCAATTGAACATTGTCGTAATCTGCGCAACAATGAAGGGAGCTTCCTTGCAAGGCATTGCAAAGACTGCACTAATTGCAGCTCTCAGTTCAAAAAAACTAAATTTCTGAAGTTTAGAAAAGACAGGTTGGAGCGGGAGATTGTGGAAGCCTATTTTATCAAGAAAGAGAGAAACAAATGCGTCGGTAGGCCGTCCATTTTGCTTAGTGACAAAGAGACTATTTTATTAGAAGGCTACAGTTAGGCCTCATGTTTGAGTGATTTCATCTAGGTTTTTCCCGTCTGTCTTCCTTTGATTTATTTAGTTTTTATTTTGTTGACGATTTTCTAGTGGCTCTTACAGGTTTTGTCGCCCTTTTTTCATTTTGACGCAGACGCTGTTCTTTAGACCCTTTATCGTTCAACTGTTCTGTTCATTTCTTTGTTTGTCACATGGTACATTTTTCACGCGGTCACACGTTTTATCAATTTTATCAGCGAGTGACTATTAGAGATTTTAGATTGGACGCAGACGCTGTTCTTAGACGCCCTTTCTTCATGTTTTTCCGTGTTATTCGTTGGTAATTATTGTCATAGCCGTGCGGGTTTTATCACTGACTGGTCCTTAGGCGTTTGAATGGTGTTATATGTTGGATAGTTTGATAGTGAAGCGTAGACGTACGGTACTTGTTATGTCTCGTTTTTTCTCCCCGTTGGCTTGGTAATGACTGTGCTCGATGAATTGCTTCCCGTGCTGCTCCACGTGTGGTTCTTGTTTGTTGATTTGATCTTTTGTACCAGATATGATTCCTGAGTGCTCGATGGTTTGCCGTATTTTACTTCTAATGTTTCGCGTGTGATTCGGCTTGGTTGACCTACATAAGGCAGGCTTGTTGCGGAAATAAACTTAGTTGTGAGTGGCGCCGGTCCTGTAGTTTGTGTTCTTCTTCAGTACTGGTCTATTGCGCCTTGCTCTTTACTCATTCAAGCATGAAACAACTAGCCCAAGCAAGAGTTTTACCAGAAAACTAGAGACTCAATGATTTCTTCAATAACATATTCTGAAAACTCCATTTACAGCAAGGTAGTGTCCTACCCTCAGTGCTACAACGGCAGAAAACAACTGCTCAAACAAGTCAAACGTGCAGTTCCTCCTTCATGTCTGATTTCACGATCTCAGCGCGGTACCAGAATAACTCGCTCGTGTGCTACAGGACGCGAAGAATGCTTCGCCACACGGTACACTTCCACTTTCCTGCACCAGTAACAGAGTGTTCGCTATAGCTGTGAATGACTTCGCCGCTCTTCCAGTCTATGATTTCGAGCATGCAGTCGGCGTCAGCGACAAAGTATAAAGCAAATGCGTCATTCCATCGACTTGGCAGCGCCTACATGCGTTGACAAGGAATCGGTACACGTCACGTCATGCAAAAGGGCAGTCTGAGGTTCTGGTTCCTTAATTATTGTGAGCACTTCGTACGATCCTTTTTGTAGGAACCTTAGCTTGATAAGCTGGTTGTGCGAGGCGTATGTTGTCCAGACAATTGTCTCCACCTTTTCCCTCTTTCTCGCAACTGTCGTCAAAGCATGGACTCCTGATCGCAGCCGGGTAACCGAAATTCAAAGTTTTTCGAATAAATCTGAATCGCCCCCCTTTTTTTTTTCACCGGCGAGTGTTTTCGAACTTCATCGACTTAATTCGAAAACGCTGAACCCTAAGCATAAGGTATCATCGTCACGTTATCGTAGTGGTTGGAACGTTATCGAGTGCATTCGTTGTGTGCAGTCTGCTGGGGACGTGGCGTGCCGTAGCGAGTAAAGTGTGTTTCACGTTAGCTTAGCCTGTGACCGGACCCATGTGAAGCTTCCACAGTGACCCCATACTTAGCGCGATATCTCTTCGCCGTATCCACTTCCCCAAGTAGGCCTCGATCAATATTTAAATATATGATCCTCTCTCTCTCTCTATCTCTCTCTCTCTCTGAAGGGTACTGTATTCGTGTCAAACATCTTCACTGTGTAAAAAATATTCCCCCAGCTTTGGAGACGCTCTTACCGACAGCGAGCACCGTTTTGGAGTGCGTGTGTCGTCAGCTGTGCCTATGAACACGTATATAAAAGTAAAAAAAAAGGAGCAATAAAGCGATAAAGCATCTTTAATTTGTTGATGAAAGCATCGGCTTGTAGTTCGCTTTATTAAAAACGTGCGATGCAAGTTCCCTAAGAAATGAGCTTGTAGCGCTGCTAGGGCACAAAGCTGGGCCTCATTTTGTTTCACGAATGCGAAATCTTGTGTGATACGTAGTATCGTCATAATGTGCCAATCAGCACGTACGGCTGAGGCCACATGTAACTTGGACGTGCTTGGCGTCGTCGATACCTTACGTACTCTCCCTCTGATCGCATGCCCTGGTAAAGGATGTACACTTACGTTAATTGAACTACTGTACTTATATGTGCGCATTGCTGTGAAAGAGGGCTATTTATTCCATGAAAGAAAACAATTAAAAGGTTCGCAGCACAGAAGACGCTGTAAAAATATCTAACGTCACGGGCAGCTAGTGCTGAAATTTCAAGCTAGCGTCGCCACCCGTATGTCGCCTTTACTTTCTTTCTGGCGTACCAAGCATCAGCTCACGGTGAGACATATCTGTTTAGGATTCTGGAAGCGTAAACTATCAATCTTACTTAGCAGAACGTCACATGTAACGTATACATAGTGTTATTGCCGTAGTGTTTCAGGGCGGCTTATCATGCCAGCTGTAAATTGAGCTCGTAGAAAATATAGTCGTTTTATTAATGCATTTTGATTAGTTCGGTTGTGAGGGTTATATTTAATGCGTAAGAATTCCTTGGCGAGTACCCCAGCAAAATGTGTTTGTCCCATGACGCCCTAAATATGCAATATAAATACATAATTGCTCAAGTGAACACATGTAATCGTTATAGTAGTGTAATAGTAGATGAATGGTTGCATTAAAAAGAAGCAAAAGATAAATACACAGGAATATGGTTACGTCGCTGTCGCCGCGTCAGGGTCGTAATAAAAGAAGGAAAAAAAAGAAAAGGAAAAGGGAATCTGCGCTGTCGAGGAAAAAAAAACGGTTATGACAGCATTTCGGCTCAGCTGATATTATATATGTGCAAAATAAATGCATAATTGGCCTAGGAAACTCATGTAGTTGTTATTATAGTGTAATAGCAGATGATTGGTAGCGATGGGCTTATTTACCATGCATAAGCTAGGTAAATAAGCAACTAATTAACTAAATTATGGGGTTTTACGTGCCGAAACCACGATCCGATTGTGAGGCACGCCGTACAGGGGGGGGGAGTGACTCCGGATTAATTTTGACCACCTGGGTTTCTTTAACGTGCACCTAAATCTAAATACACGGGTGTTTTCGCCCCCATAGAAATGCGGCCGCCGTGGCAGGGATTCAATCCCGCGACTTTGTGCTTAGCAGCCCAACACCATAGCCACTATAGCAACCAAGGCGAGTGCAAATAAGTAAGCAAAAGCGAAGTAGCAGCCGAGTAAAAGAATGCCTACAAATAGTAGACAATTCTCGGAATTTCTGTAGCATTTCTTGGTTTCTTTTCTTTTTTCAATCTTTCGCGAAGTCACTAAACAAAAAGTACACCAACGAGCAAAAGTATGGAGACCATGGTAATCAGCAAAAAATAAACATGAGGATGAGAAAAGAAAAAGTCTCCCTCGCGGCAACAGTAAACATTCGTTCGCGAGTGCAGATGTTCTTCCAAGCGCCGAGCTGGTTTCATTTGTATTCTAACCGTTCAAGAATAACAGTTCCGGCTTCGGCCATCGAGTGAGCGCTTCTCTCATATCTTGTTTTTGTCCTTGCGCCGTCGCTGTGGCGCAGCAGAGCGCAAACAAACAAATGAGCGAATAAACGAAGGGACAAAGCTGTGACGACAGCCCAGCGCGCTCTTGTTTTTCCGCGTTCCTGTGGCCGCCAAAATATCTATGCCGATCTGCTCGCAGGATTCGTGGACACGCTGCTGTCGTGGAAGGCGTTCGTGCCCCTGAGCAAGATGACCTTCATGGTTTACCTGCTGCACCCGCCGCTGATGTTCATGTACGCGGCGCACACCATGAACGCCATCTACGTCACCCAATTTATGGTGGTGCGTAAATCAAGGCTGCGCTCGCCGCAGTATGCACGCTTTAACATATGCTCTTTGAGTGTGGGTCGCTCGGCCCTGGCATTTCCCGGAATCGGTCTTCAGGAATGATTAAATCACACGATCTCATCCCTCAAGTCCTGGCTGTCCAGTACGCCCGTGATAGGGCTAGGAGGCTTGACCTCCCCGTTCCAACATGGGACTAGCCAGGCAGGTGGCAACACCTTGTACAGGACGTGTATAAAGTTTTTTTCCTCCTCCTCCGTCGCAAGACGCGTGGTCGCGGCAGCGCCTCAAGCGCCTATACCTTTCTTTTTTGTTAATTTGCCGCCGTCTTACTACGCTGTCCCCATAAGCCTCTTACCACCACGCTCGTGCTTCGTTGGCCGTACTCTTAAGGCAATACCGACACACGTTTTCCAAGTTGTAGAAACTCTATCAAATGCTTCTCGCATGGAAAAAAGGAAGATACTTGGCAAGTATGAAAGTTGGGTAAAACTCATAAGAAATATTAATTTGATAGTAAAGTAGGCCAAAAGACGCCGAACTTGAAGTCATCGACATTATCGTGACGTCGTGACACGCAGCAAAATTCGCTGACGCAAGAATGGGAGGTCGGCGGGTCGGTGCCCTGATCACGTGCAGCACATCGCAGGGTACCTAACCGCTATACCGAGAGACTGTGGCATTATGAGGTGGTGTCTGCCAACAAGGAACGTGTTGACGTTGGGCAGCAATAAGGCTAGGTACGATGATGTGGCTCGTAAAAAAATAAACGAGTGATCTGTGCGCGTTTCTTGAAGCTACGATTGCGTGTGGCATGCCCGGTATTAGCAGGAACGGGTCTAGCCAGTGTTTCATGATGTCATGGTGGATCCACCTACTTGGTGCGAAAACCGAAACTGGGCCCAAATTCGCGAAAAAGTTTCAATAAGAAGTGTTCGGAAGGGTTCGGGAGTAATAAGCAAAAGGAGCTCTACGCCTGTTGTTTGCCTTTTACTCAGACACCGAGTTGATGAACATTTGGGTTAGAACCCATGTTCATATAGTGAACAAGAAGAAAGTAAACCCAGGGCCCAGTTTTTATTAGCCATATCATGAGAAGCCAACAAACAAAAACACCGAGGACAGCATAGATGAAATTACATGTACGTACTTATTAATTCACTTAAAGAAATGATACATCAATGGAAATCAAAGTAGATGACAAAACAGCTGGCCGAAGGTGGGGCACGAACCCACGTCTTCGCATTACGCGGAAAGCATTATGTGGTTGGTGGGTTCGTGCCCCTAGTGCGGCGAGTTTGTTTATCCACTTTCATTTCCATTAATTTATCATTTCTTTAATTGAATAAAGAAGCACATATAATTTCCCCTATGCTATTCTTGGTGTCTTTGTTGGCTTCTCATGATATGGCTAATAAAAATAGGGTCTTAGTTTCCTTTCCTCTCATTCATTAGATAGCGAGACCTCGGATTCGGCAGCATTGATGCCTTCAGGTAGCATGTGTGGATTTATTAACTAGTTGCCTTCCCGCCAAAGAGCACGTATACGTGACGCCTGCAAAAAAATAAAAATAAAGGATGTTACACATGCGCCTTCAAGGCCGTGAGGTGTGGCGCTGACTAATACTGCCAGGTTTAGATCTAGCAGATGAACATTAATACCCCAGAAAGTGGACGGTAAAGCGGCGCCGCGTTAACTCAGTTGTTAAGAGCATCGCACGCGTAATGCGAAGACGTGTGTTTGTGCTCCAAGTGCGGTCAGTTGTTTTTTCATCCACTTTCATTTCCATTAATTTATCATTTCTTTAATTGAATAAAGAAGCACATAATTTCCCCTATGCTATCCTTGGTGTCTGTTTGCTGGCTTTACGTGTTAATATAATGTAAGATACGCTCAGACGGAACAATGGCCGGCCAAGTACGCCAGGCTGACCCCGCCTATTGTAACACCACCACCACATTCTTACGCTAAAATTGTTCGTAAGAGAAGATTCCAGCCTATCGTTACGTTTGGGATGTTATTACCGAAGGTGGCCGGCCAATAAAAAAATAAGCACTTACGAACGACAATCTTTGTGGATTTGGCGACTGGCTCGCAGAAACAAGTGTTAAAGTAAGTTATTTAGCGCTCTTTGACGCTTGCCAGTATTTATTTTTGCGGTACAGAAAGGTCGGACCATTATATACCGAAAAAATGTATATAAAAGGACAAGTAAGAGATACCATGACAGTGCCCCTTTAAATGTGCGTGTGTTGAGTGTCCACGCGGGCCAATTCTTCTTCCACGCATTTTTTATCAGTCATTGAAAACGCGAAAAATTTTTCCCGCTGAGGTATTCGAAGTTTCAATGAAATGTGAGCTCCGCGGTGTATGTTCTCTTACGAAAATTAAAGCAGCTTCATCCGATGCGTCAAAGTCAAAACGCACACTGTGGCCTCTGACAGCCGTAGCGGAGTATTAAGGGATCTGCTAGCTGTGCATCGCCAATCTTTGAGGCCATGCATCTGAGCTGCTTTTTCTACGTCAGCCTATAGATGGTGCAAGGTGCTCAAACGGCCCGAAGCCGCTGGAATCCCGTGGAACAGAACGAACAAACAGGGCAACCTTGAAGCAAAGAAGGCGCTATTTTCTCTGATGCATCTGTGATATTATTTTGTTTTCCTGCATGAAAGAATTTCTTCGATTCTCTGCATGGCCGGTGGAAGCTTAAAGTATTATAGACAGGCTGCACGTGTAGTATATCAAAGTGGCTGCGATTAGCTGTTGGCTATTGTTTACTCTGGCTCACGAATGTCACGTGCGATCTGCAATACATGGTGTATAACAAAACTACATAACATTGGCTGGCGTGATAAACGCAATATCTAATGCGTTAAGTTTTGTTAGAACGCAAATTTATAGCGCGGAACATTCGAGAGTATGGGTTTACAGCAAAATTGTCGTCACAAAACGGGCTTCGAGTAACAGCTACAGCTCGCTTCAAGTAACAATACTCTCAAGTTAAGATAATGCCAACGCAGAAACGCGGTGATATGAAAGCCTGCCTCGTCCTTTCACTGTGCCGCTTTCGTCTTAATTTGTGCTCGTCCTTATTTAGTTCGGTATTATGCTTGAAAGGCACTTCCAAGGAAAATCCTTGAAAACCGAACCCACAACCTTCGCATTTCTCGTGCGATGCTGTATCAATTGAGCTACCGCGGCGCCGTTTTCCCATCCACTTTCTTGGGTATTTATGTGTCCTAGTAGAAACATGGGAGTGTTAGCCAGCGCCACCACTCACAGACCTTGGCGGCGGACGTGGAACGTCCTTTTTTGCCGCAGGCGTCACGAGAACGTGTGGGTGAAGGCAACTGGTCAATAAACCCACATATGCTACCTGAAGGCACCAATGTTGCCGGATTCGAGACCCTCGTTACGTAATAAACGAGAAGAAAGGGGGTTAACCGAGGGGCCCGATTTTTTTTTTAATAGTCATATCATAAGTGTTTGTTGGCTTCTTATGATATGACTATTAAAAAAAAAAAATCGGGCCCCTCGGTTAACCCCCTTTCTTCTCGTTTACTTCCAAGGAAAAGTGTGATTACCATAGGTGCTTTCTTTTCTTTTTCGTTCCTTGCACTTTGAATAGAAGTGATATATTCCTTATAGAGAAGGAATTGTAAGCACGCGATTGACACTCATATACGTATAGATCATCTAAGCAATCAAGCGTGATTGATTGATTGATTGATTGATTGATTGATTGATTGATTGATTGATTGATTGATTGATTGATTGATTGATTGATTGATTGATTGATTGTAGTATTGCAAATGCAAACTTTCAAATTGATGTTTGAATGAGTGGAACGACGAAGCAGTTCGCTATCAATCACGGCGCAGCAATTTTCAGCAAATAAAACGAAAACCAGAAATGGCACCAAAAAGAGAAACAGCATTTTCCACATAGTCAGTGATAGAAAATCCGGACATGTTCTTACGACTTCCAACCGCCGCGCATGGAGTCTAAACAAGACATTAAAATTATAAGTTTAATGAATATGTGTCACTTCAACAAGATCTTGAGATGAAACAATATGTACGTTTTTTATCAAGAAATGCCCCGAACACATTAATAATTCTAGTCGCACGTAAACCACGAGAAATTGTGTCTAATTATTCAGAAAAATATAATAATGACTGCATTTTTTCGCACATTACGTGACTGGCAAGAATAGAGCGCGGAGCAAACTTGTGGTCTCCCCCCCCCCCCCCTTCCCTCTTAAAAAAAGAAAGCCAATCTTTGCGGAAGCGCTGCTCCACTAATGTACAATGACTTCTTGCAGAAAAGAAAACGTCCACGAACACATTATGGAGTTGTTGACATCATGCAGCTGCTTGCGCGTTTTCAAAATACAGCTAGAGCTCTGATGCTTGAATTCCGGCGAGAAATATCGTTTCCTAAGATAATATTGACGACGCAAAAGTGACAGCCTGTCAACTTGCCGAGTGCCCCATGTTTGCAACCGTCATACGAAAGCAACGGGACCAGCTTCGAGCAATCGACTCATCCCTCGATGAAGGCCGACAGCGTTCTGCGAGCGCTGTTACCCCTTTGCTGCGGAATCTGGCATTCTCCGCATGGCGTAATCGTGCAGGGAAGCGTTTATTGATGGCTGGCCCTGTCGATGTCTCCCGTTTTCCCGACCCCGTTGCTACAAGTCGGTCGACGAGCCCATCAAGATTTCAGTAATGCTTTATCCCCATCAATAAGTCAAAGGTCTGAAACTCGTGCCTTACGCGTAATAGAGCGCCAGCATCGTAGACATAACTCGATTTCTGCAGGCCGCACTGTGCCATGTTTAGGAGAGACAGGAGAGCTGTCTGATGCATAGATGACGTATATAAGCCGCATAGGCAAGTTTTGTGCGCTCGAGTAAACCATGCACGCAGGAGCAAAACGTGCAATCGAGAGACAAAAGTTTCGTAAAACGTACTACTGTCATGAGTGTGTACTTATTGCAGCCTAGCAATCTAAAAACTATAAACAGTGACGAAATGGCCTCTTTATATATAGGGTGCTTTATTTTATTCCTAACAATTTGTTGAGCAATCGCTTATGGCAGATAGCACAATTTTGCTCCTCGAGTTGAATTACTCGAAAGGTGGGCATTACGTGCATAGAAATCGAAATGCATAAAAGACCAATTAAGCAAGGTTTAGTAAATAAATTTTAACTAGACACTTTGGGGCACATATTGAAATTTACGAAGTGGAGCTGGTAAGTGCGCAAGGCATATCCTCTTAGCAGAAATTCTGACACAAGTTTCGTCAAATGTGCTCCAATACCCGACGAAGGCGTTGCAGTTAAATGTCTCCTTCACTACTTACGAAGACGTTTTGTTATAAAAGTACGTAGCACGTGCAACAGTGAATATTGCCGAAACTCTTGACGATGCTTATTCTAATACTGGCGTTATAACAATTCGTTCCAAGTGTGCGTGCCTTGACAACTTACCGACTTAAATTAGTCGTAAATTGCAATACACACCATAATATGACTAGTTTGAAGACAACGAGTGCAATTTCGTTAATTAGTCATTTGCGCATATCCATTTCTCGAACAAATAATGTCCGCCTATTTGGATAATCAAGCTCAAAGAGCAGGATTGTGCTACCTGCAACAAGAGATCTTTAAAAATTCCGCTAAGGTTACAGTGAAACACCCGGCATATCTGTACATGTTTACAAGTTCATGGATAGCCCTCTACCTTGATGAAAAAAAAAACGCTCTTCTTAAGAACCTACAGAAGTAGGTCCTTCCACATGCGTGCCTGCAACATCTTGTGTTTCCGTAAGGGTTCATTATAGTCCGCAAGGAAGCTTCGCGTCTTTTTCTTCCATTCATTAGAGAGACTGGTTCGATGGACGCTTTGATAGACGATTTAGCCTGGCCTTAATCGCCAGGCTAAATCAACGCCTGGCTAAAGCCGCCTTTTTTTTTCTACACCACCACCTCTCGGGTGGGGTCGTTTCCTGGCTCCGCGCTCTGAAATCGAAAGCCACACACGGCGACAGTTTCGATAGAAGACCACGTTTATAGGTCGGTGCCGGTCGAAATAGCGGACTAGAAAAGAACGCTCTCATAGCAGTCTCGTCTCCCTTTCCGCGCCTGAAACGCAGGTCTACGTCTACTTTGCGCATCTGCTGGCCTGCTACATGGCGGCCTTCGTGGGCTGCGTCACCTGCGAGACGCCGTTCATCAACGTCGAGAAGATCCTGTTCAAGGCGCTGAACGACTATCGCCAGAGCCGCAACGCGGAGGCCAGCTCTGCGCGCACGGCGCGGTTGCAGCCCGCCAGGACCACCGGCGGTGCCGCCGCAGCGATCGACGGCTGGGCGCACGCCGTCCCCGAGTCTGCAGCAGCGGCGACGGTCAGCCGCTTATCGGAATGCGCGCGCGGCGACAGCTGCAGGCTGTAGTCGCGCGCCACCCAGGGTGTGGCCAGAAGACGTGCTTTGTCGTCGTTACTGCCTGGACAGCTGTGCGATATTCACGCTGCCCAAGCGCCCACCGGCCACGGTACATCAGGGATACGGGTAGGGCTTACAGCCCAAAGTACAGGACCTTGTGTGCATGCTACTGGGGCAAGCACTCGTACAAGGACCATCATGGCCCACATTCTAGCAAAAAAAAACACCCGACGAACGCAAGTGCTTTCTGCGCTTCATCATAGCGCATGCTATACTACCGTTATTCATCAGAATACATGTTGTGTAATGACTTGGTTCGTATTGGCAAGCAATCGCGAAATATTAACTTTAGGAACTGCCAGGGTAGAGAGAAGAGGTAAGAGTCAATGATAAGTTGTTTTATGCCAACATAAACCGCTGTTTTCTTGGCGAGTGACGTCCGCTTTTCCGTATTGGGTATGTTTCTAGCCTCGTTCGTGGGCCGATCCCAGAGATAGTGCAGCCTAAAAATGTGGGACGATATATGCTATTGGGACCAGTGAATGCCGTGATGGTCCGGATATATATATATATATTCCTATGGCTGGATTCGAACACCGGACTTCTGGGCCAGAAAACGCTCAATACATGTACAATGCATGACTCATAATCAAATCGTAGATTTAGCATGTAAAACCCCAGAAATTAGTTGTAATAATTAATACATCATCATACTTCTAAGTGTAGGCCGATACCGAAGATAATGCAGTCTAAAGGTGGGCTGATCCTGAAGATAGTGTGGTGTAAAAGTGTGTGCCGATACCAGGTAACTGAAAGCAGTCCGACACTCGTCCTACTATACCCTCACGTGAGATGTGACATGATAGAGTGCCGTCCGCTGTGACTCCACACTATTCTCACCCCCAACTCCCTCAGGCATTGTCTTTCATCGACTTCAACTGGAGGTTGAATCACCTTGCAACTTTTAAGTTACAATTCTCCATTAGCAAGCCCTGGTATTTGTGTCTTCATTTGCTTCTCAACCCTCTGTCCTTTACTCACATCGTTGCCTCATCCTGCCACGAAGAATAATAGCACCTGACGTGGGACACCCCTTTCGTCTTTGTCAAACATTCCGCTTCCAAGCTTATTCCCTTGCATGTTAAGGTTGCTAAGCTATGGTTCATTCTGGTGCGTCTATTGAGTCATCGTGAACTTAGTTACGAAAGGACTGACGCCGAATGCGTAATTGTATAAGAAAAGCTCACGTTAAGTGATATTTGTCAAGAGGCCTATGCGCCGCTTTGGCGACACCGGTAAACAGCTGCCCGTGTTGCTGTACATACCACTTTCAACATATGTGTTGTGACTGCATGTGAAAGTGTGACTTGTGAAACTGCCGTGTATGAATGCAGACGAAGCTGGCCTGAACAAAGTTGGTCATTCATTTGTGGGGCACAGTGAGGGCTTCGTGATGAAACCCCGTACGGCGGGTTCACGCGACACCTGCGTACGAGTTACCATTGACTCGTGGTTCTCCCGCTCGAATAGCACGACTGCAGAACACCGGTCCCTGGGTGCCCACGCTAGACGGTGGTTCAGGGCCGCCGCACAGAAGCCGCTCGGACGCAGACGATTGCGTCGCGCATCTTACACAAGTCGTGCGCTTTGCTGACAGAAATTTTTCTGAGGTCCCCAGGTTGGCCGACGGGCATTCAACTAGCCCTCTGGAGCTGTCACGTTGTGCATGTATAAACTATGCCTGAACGCACACGAGAACATCCTGCTACGTTTTCCACGTTATCATCGTTTAATAAACAGCGGAAACGACAACGCAACACGATAATGTCAAGAGCGACGAGAGTACGAAAAATCCACCTTGGAGGTGATCATATTTGATTTTTAGAGAATGAGAATTTATCATATATAGGAAAGGCTTGTAAGAACAGCAGTGGAATGGTTGAATGATTTCTTTGTAAGTTTGTTTTCTACGTGCACTTACTTATCTAAACATAGAGAGATGAAACTTCACATGCATGCCGGGGCCAGTGCAACGCGACACAATTTAACTCGACTTGTCGTCCCCAAAAGGACGGTTTCGTGCTCACCAAGTGCCCTAATGAAGCCAGCCTGATGCACAGCGCTTCGGTCGCATTGCGTCTAGACACCCGTATTAAGCATCGCTATCTGGCGCACGAATGTGGGCGTTGTTGTGTAATTTCAAGGCTACTTTCTGTAGTTCGCGTAAACGTTCTACTTAAATAACGACGCACATTTGAAATGTTTGTAGCGCACGAGAGTTCCTGCTTCCCTGAGAGGAATGATATTACCTTTTTGTGAAAGGCGAGTCACAAATTCACAAAACATTGAAATTGAGCTAGAGAACAAGCGTGGGGATGAAGCGTGAGCATATATTCAAATCAAATAGCTTTATTTTGCACCCGTAAATATACATGACACATATATTATATAGCAAAAAGAGGCCCCAAGGTCAAGGGTTGATACGAAAACCTTCTGTTTTGATTCAATCAAAGGAGAAAGTCAATGCGATTTCAGTGGTTAAATATTACGCAAGCTTTTTCCCATTAAAGTAAGTAGTTTAGCAGTTGCATATACTCAACAAAGCACGGAGTTAGTCTTTAGATATGTTCATGTTTTTTTTTTAGCATTGGATAGTAATTCCAGAATTACGTTGGAGGGAAAGTATCGGTGAACTTGCTATATATAGCAGGTTTTGACGGTCGGTAGTTTGCGCTTTGTGTGTAGCCTTGTCCTTCTTCTGGCTTCGGAAGTATATGTATACTCGATATTTATTATTGTAAGCTACACGGATGTAACTGGAACGAGGAAAGTAAGTGGCTGGTCATTATTTGAAAGTTTTCAGTTTTATCGAAAATGTGAATCGAAACACCAATTCAGTATTTACGAAATTTTTGCGGGTGCATATATACCGTAAATCTGCGAAGAAGCGTTTCAAGTTTCATGATGAAGTGCTGAATGTCATGACACCCAAGGCTTAGTTTTGTATGTACCGTAGCGACGATAAATGAGCCGTAAATGCTACAAAAGAAGGAAATGCAATAATATGGCTATAATAATAATAATAATAATAAAAGCCGTAAGGGTTGCAAGATGTAAAGCAGGAACACGAAATCTTTTATTATTAAATGTCGTATACAACTGTTCTCGATGATAGGAAAATATGAAAACCTAACTTTAAGCACTTATCTAATTCGACGCCAAAAATAAAAAGCTTTATATGACACCGGCAGAAAGTATACGTACGTACCTATGCGTTTTAGGGTGTTAAAGGCATCTTGCACGCCTTCAGTCTTGTCATGTTGTCGGTGATGTGACTGTGTTTGTTGAAAGCAGCAGAAAAAAAAAGAAGTGAGGTAACTGCGCGATACACAGATACATAACAAAAATAACAAAATTGAATATATATATATATATATATATATATATATATATATATATATATATATATATATATATATATATATATATATATATATATATATATATTACCGAACTGGCTAGTATATCAGTTGTGGCGAGCAGAATTAGAGCACAATGCTGCCAGCGGACACTGTTTTGAGTTGTTAAAACAGAGGCATTCAGAGACTTTAATATTTGCGTATCCAGAAGGCACCGAAGGCTGTTTACCAACAGGCAATTGTGACTTCATATGTTTGTAAAGTCACGGTGCTTGTAGTCGCAATGCAAAACAAGCGTAACTTAGTCTTAGACATTAGAACATTGAATAATTTAATTTTCTTTAACTGTGAGCGCATGGTCGCACCAGCAGCGCATTGCTATGTACTTCTTTTTATACACACCACTGTATCCTGTAACGATGCTAGAGTTCGCCCTATTTATTGAAAAGAACGGGAGCCGCATCAAAGCAATGATCCCACATATTTTTACATCTACCTCAAAAATACCAATAACTAACGATTTAAGCAGTCACGTAGAGAGATGCAAGAGCAATGAGAAAAAGCAGGCATAGTTAAGTGGGAGTTCGGGTGTAGAAGTTCGAATCGAAGCGAAGTGCTTACAGTTATTCTTCTTCACGCGTTAGTGTAAATAGAATTATAATTCCCAATTGTGTGCTATATGTGCACTAAAACTGAATATGTCGAAACCGACCCGATGAAAGGTGGCTAAGAATGAAAGAAAGAAATAAAATAGCTTTTTACGTATACAGTGCAGAGTTGAAGCTAGCGGGACACTAAACTAGAACACTGAAGAGAGTAAGATTACAACGCTCTGATTACACCTACCCTCACTACCGAAAAAAGTAAACAACGCTAATATTATCTCACTGCGGCAAAATGTATAGCCGCAACGAAACATTCACGCGAAATAGTCAGGGATGCGCAACATATACAAATGCCTTGAAAATAGCAAATCAGTTCTGCGGAATCCCGCAAGGTGGAGAAAAGTTCATGAAAGGGAAATACTTCCATTCACTCGACTAGAGGACACCCATACTGGTTTTTCAGAAAGAAAAGCTTCTCCAGGTGAGGAAGAACTTGTCCTGGTCCGGGATTCGAATCCGCATTCGAGAACCTTAAAAGTGTTAACGGTGTCAACGCACGAGCTTTCAGCTCCACAGCCCAACGTTGAAGTTCTTCCGAAAAGAACTTTCATGTTGCCAGTTTGGCTTGTGGTGAGCTTGCGGTCCGACCTACATATTGGGGTTTCATCACTAACAATGGATCGCTAATTAATGGCCTACAAGATGACGCCAGTCATGGGCAGCCTGATGCTAGAAAAGCGAGTGAAACATAGAACACGATCCATTCACATCACTAAGTATTTCACACATACAGGTCATATAACAAAAACAACAAATGGTTCGTGGAGTTACGCAAAGTAAGCACTTCTGTAGATTCCAATTTTTTTTCCCTACTAAATGATTTTAGAGAAGTCCTCTGCGACACCTCAAGGTTCCCAGGGCAAAATTTAGGTTGAAAACGCTGAAAAATAATTTACAAGCCGCTTACTATTTCGCAGCCACCCAAGCTGCGTGGAGTTCGTGCCGCGAAAATGCAAACACATAGGAGAGTTGGCGCTTCCCTTGCTTTGTCTCTCTTCCCTTCTCCCCCGACGCGCGCGCGCGCACACACACACACACACACACACACACACACACACACACACACACACACACACACACACACACACACACACACACACACACACACACACACACACACACACACACACACACACACACACACACACACACACACACACACACACACACACACACACACACACACACACAAACACACACACACGCACACGCACACGCGCGCGCACACACACACACACAGAGAGAGAGATACTAATCTTTTGACTGCAGTATGAGGACGCAACGCTTGCCAGGAATATGTTTTTCATTCTCGATGCTGCAGCCAGAGAAATTAAAGAAAGGAACGTCACCCGCTTGGCAATGGTAGCAGAGTTCCATAGACAACCAGCGCACGGCCCGGTGCCCATCCCGCCTGAGGCGACTCGCCTTGTGTAGCGACCGGCCAGTGACGGGCACGGACTGGCTGCTAGCAAGGCCGGATAAATTAGTAATCGAGGCGCGAGATTACCCAGCAGTGCAACGCAAGACGTTGTCGAGAGCGAAGCGGCTGCCGGCTCGTTCGGGCGCTGTTCTCTGTAGACACGCGAAAACACCTTAAAGGAAAATTCACTGCCACTTCATTAGGTGGCGAAAGAATACGACATTCCGGACGACTGCCGCCTTGTGTGTACAAAAGCGTTTCTCTCTCTCTCCGCCTGTATTATCTTTTATTACTACCTTCGTTCTCAAATCGATTCGCAGGTCTGAGATTATAATGAGGAGGGTTTTCCTGCGCGCTCCCGATGAGGCGAGCGAAGACTCTCAAGTGCATGTCGTCGTGCGCTACGTCATCATGCGAGCCTTCTCCTTTCCTCTTCATTGTCGATTTTCATCGCCATATTTTGGCAGCACAAAACAGCTTGACGCCACAAAAGATGACGGTGTAAATAAAGTAGCTAATTTTATTGCGATGTGTTGAAACGATGTGAATAAAAACGTGTACAAAAGTGACCTATTGCTAAAGTCTCTGATTTACTTTTGAAACTCTGCAATCTAGCAGGAAAACACACGAGAGCGCTAGATAGAAATAACGTATAGTGCAGTGCTACAATTATCTTTTCACTTAAATAGCGGAAGGTTGCTGAGATAAAGACCATGATGACTTTAGAACTAAACTGTTTACATAATGCTACATATTGTTGCAGGTATCTATGTGGAAAGTTTATTGAAACACGTTGTATTAACATTACTATACGAACATAACGCGGAGACGTTTTCATCGGCATCACCATAACAGCAGACCCGCTCCACTCTTCTTAATTCCTGGCACATAGCCTGAGCGCCAGCTTCGACGAATTACTGCGTGCGCCCAATCGTCATTTTCCACGCGATTCCACAAACGTATTCTACTCTCGATTAGCAGTGTGCCACCGCAAGAGAGCCCTCAAGGACGGGGCATAATAATCGCACGTGGATTCGCGTGTTGCAACGCCTAGGACGGCTGTGGCGGCCATAAACAAGCATGGAAGCTGCCACGTTGCGTTCGCTTGCTAGCCGACAATGAATTAAATTTAATACGCTAAATATATGTGTGCATATGACAGATAACGGAACCTAGCAGACGCAGGAAACATGACATACGAGCCGGGCCAGAGCGAATTGATACAGCCAGCTACTAAAATTTTACTTCATAAGTTCTAACAAGAAACTATTACTTCAAAACGAGCAGTAGAGGGGCCTTCTTTCTGTTTAGACCGGTGGCTTGGTTGCCATCAGAAGCTCTAGATATATGGCTGTTGTTTATTAATTGTGACAATATGGGAAGTTTTGGAATTGATGAGCCCGCTATTATTTGTTTTGAACACATATACACATATACACAGGTATCAGGAAAGGGAAAGCGAGGAGCAGGCTGGCAACTGCCACCGGAAAGGGCACAACGCCTGCCTACTCTTCTGAAGGGAGGTGACAGCAACACAGAAATGGAAGATAGGAAGGAGTGGAGGAAAAAGGAAAGAGGAAAGGAGAGCAACCGGACAAATCTAAAGACCAAAGTAGAACACTGCAACAGGTCAAATCTAAAGACTAAAGTAGAACTCTGCAGCCGGAATTAAAGTGACGCCGCGTCGAACAGCCTCCACAATTATCAACCACATCCATGGCTAGTTCATCATCATCATCATCAGCCTGGTTACACCCACTGCAGGGCAAAGGCCTCTCCCATACTTCTCCAACTGCCCCGGTCATGTACTAATTGTGGTCATGTTGACCCTCCAAACTTCCTGATCTCATCTGCCCACCTAACTTTCTGTCGCCCCCTGCTACGCTTACCTTCCCTCGGAATCCAGTCCGTAACCCTTAATGACCATCGGTTATCTTCCCTCCTCATTACATGTCCTGCCCATGCCCATTTCTTTTTCTTGATTTCAACTAAGATGTCATTAACGCGCGTTTGTTCCCTCACCCATTCTGCTCTTTTCTAATCCCTTAACGTTACACCTATCATTCTTCTTTCCATAGCTCGTTGCGTCGTCCTCAATTTAAGTAGAACCCTTTTCGTAAGCCTCCAGGTTTCTGCCCCGTACGTGAGTACTGGTAAGACACAGCTGTTATACACTTTTCTCTTGAGGGATAATGGCAACCTGCTGTTCATAATCTGCGAATGCCTGCCACACGCACCCCAGCCCATTCTTATTCTTCTGATTATTTCAGTCTCATGATCCGGATCAGCAGTCACTACCTGCCCTAAGTAGATGTATTCCCTTACCACTTCCAGTGCCTCGCTACCTATCGTAAACTGCTGTTCCCTTCCGAGACTGTTAAACATTACTTTAGTTTTCTGCAGATTAATTTTTAGTCCCACCCTTCTGCTCTGCCTCTCCAGGTCAGTGAGCATGCATTGCAGTTGGTCCCCTGAGTTACTAAGCAAGGCAATATCATCAGCGAAGCGCAAGTTACTAAGGTATTCTCCATTTACTCTTATCCCCAATTCTTCCCAATCCAGGTCTCTGAATATCTCCTGTAAACACGCTGTGAATAGCATTGGAGAGATCGTATCTCCCTGTCTGACGCCTTTCTTTATTGGGGTTTTGTTGCTTTCTTTATGGAGGACTACAGTGGCTGTGGAGCCGCTATAGATATCTTTCAGTATGTTTACATACGGCTCGTCTACACCCTGATTCCGCAATGCCTCCATGACTGCTGAGGTTTCGACTGAATTAAACGCTTTCTCGTAATCAATGAAAGCTATATATAATGGTTAGTTATATTCCGCACATTTCTCTATCACCTGATTGATAGTGTGAATATGATCTATTGTTGAGTAGCCTTTACGGAATCCTGCCTGGTCCTTTGGTTGACAGAAGTCTAAGGTGTTCCTGATTCTATTTGCAATTACCCTAGTAAATACTTTGTAGGCAACGGACAGTAAGCTGATCGGTCTATAATTTTTCAAGTCTTTGGCGTCCCCTTTCTTATGGATTAGAATTATGTTAGCGTTCTTCCAAGATTCCGGTACGCTCGAGGTCATCAGGCATTGTGTATACAGGGGGGCCAGTTTTTCTAGAACAATCTGCCCACCGTCCTTCAACAAATCTGCTGTTACCTGATCCTCCCCAGCTGCCTTCCCCCTTTGCATAGCTCCCAAGGCTTTCCTTACTTCTTCCGGCGTTACTTGTGGGATTTCGAATTCCTCTAGACTATTCTCTCTTCCATTATCATCGTGGGTGCCACTCGTACTGTATAAATCTCTATAGAACTCCTCAGCCACTTGAACTATCTCATCCATATTAGTAATGATATGGATGAGATAGTTCAAGTGGCTGAGGCTAGTTCGCTATGCGGCTAATTGTGTTCTCCATGATGAGACGCCAAGTAAAGCTGCACGTAATCACCGTTTCACCGGTAGTCGGTTCACAATGTACACTATCCCGCTATCCCAAAATCATAGCTAACACACACGCATATTAAAAGCTATACAAGGGCAGAAATTAAATAGAAAAATAAAAATCGATAGTAAAAAGCTTTCACAATATTGCAACTCGGGGTCGAGGACGACAGACGTACTCTTTGAGCAGACGAAGAGGAGACGAAAAGCTTTATACAATGTGTACAGATGTGGCAGGTAAGAGCATATATAAGAGAGCACCAGAATGACGGGGCGGCTGGTGGCGACTCTCTCTTAACAATGGGCCGGTTCGGCCTTAAATCCCTTTGGCGACCCATCGTCGGCAGGAAGGAGGCGGGCCGGGTGGTGACGTCACCCTTGTCGCATTCCGCTTTATTCGTCGCGGCAGCAGTCTTGGTACGGCGCGCCACCGTATCCCCCAGTTCGACCCGCGGGAAGGGGTCGGCAGTTTCGTGGAACTTTGGAGGTTCGTACACATAGTTGGGCGAGTTGGCTTGACATGACGATGCCAAGGTTGTCGTTGGATGTTTGAAACTCAGCATAAGGGCAACCATTTCAGAAGAACGAGGGGGGAGCGCCCATTGCCTCAATGATAGGCAGGCAGTGTGGAACAACCACACAAATTGAAACTCTCTATACTCCATAATCTCTATAAATACACGAGTACAAAGGTCCTGATAAAAACAGTAAATCTATAGGATAATAGCAAGGATAATACAGAGGCAGCGTATAACTTATGGAAAGCACAATTATACTGCTCACGAATAAAGGAATCAGTTAAAAGCGTAGCACACAGAAGTTTGTGGCGCGATAAAAGCGCACCAGAGAACACAAAATGTCAAATGGTACCACAAGATCAGTCATCATGGCGTTGTTCCGAGGCATAATTAATGTCACTTAATTGCGCTATTTACTAGGAACTAACGATATCGCTGTCCACGAGAAAATCATACAAGGCTTTTATAGCTTCTCTTTGTTTATAAGGACGGCGTCAGGGACCGAGCAGTTTTTTCACAGAAAAGGGACCTCTGCCAAAGGCTTTCAGACGACCTCGAAGTGCCTCTTGATGTTGGTCAAATTGTGGAAATTTGAGAACGACATGTTCCGCAGAGGCTTCCGGAGTGTCGCAGTGCACACATTCTCAAGAGGGTATTTTCCGTGTGCGACATAAAAAACGTGATGTCTAGCCACAGTGAGTCGCAAACAAAATGGTGTTTCTAAAGCTGTAGTAGAAGTTTAGTGAAAAGCGTTATGAAGGGTAAATAGTGTACCAGAAGGCGATTTTGTCCGCTCATCGAACCACATGGTCTTTGATAATCTGCGTCTCAATCCCTGTAGGGCTGTTTCGGCGTCATATACAGCGAATGGTATAGGTGTGAATTCAATCAAATTATGCGCCAAAGCAGCCATTTTGTCCACGACTTCATTTTTCGTTATTCCAATGTGACTTGGGTCCCATTGTAAACGGATCTGATGACCAGAATAAGAAGCAAGGGTCAATACCTCCTCAAGTTTGTAGTACAGCGAGAGGTTGTCACCATGAAAATAGCGTTGTAGTAGTGTCTTCAAGGAGGCTTTTGGAGTCGGAGTAGATTACCCAATTTTGACTGCGTGTACTTCCGGCTACATATGCTACAGCTTGCAAAATTCCATATAGTTATGCTGATGTGGATAACGTTTTGTGAGAGAGATGGTAATTTTTTTTTAATTGACCTTCTGGGATGTAAAATGTAACAGTCGAATTGACATCTGTCGTTGAAGACAAACGTGTGGTTTTCTGGTTGCTTGCGTTATCCGCGCGTTCCTTGTGGGTGCAGGCTATGCGCCTGAATTCTAACTGCGCCTCGTTAAGGCCAAATTGAAACGTGCCAAGCGTCTCGACACGTTCTCTTGCCCTGAATAAATACAGGAGGGTGTTCTATGCCGCTGGAATTACGCAATAGACGTCGTGTGTTCGAATCCTGCCGTCGGGCAATTTTAATGGTGTTTAATTATTTATAAAAGAGTGCATAGGTTAAAATGATGAATTTACAAAGTTACGAAGCCGTTTCAAGCCAGAAGGATGAAGTTTAGGCAAATATATGCATTAAAGGGACACTAAAGGTTACTATGAATCAAGTTAAAGTGATAAAGCAATGCTCTAGAACGTCTAAGGCGTCAATATAATCGCGAACAGAGCTTTAGTAACCGAGAAATTGAGGTAAATGCATGACACGATTTGAGACCCCCCAGCGACATTCCGGTACTAGCCCGATGGCGAAGACACTCCTCATCATAATTTATGTCACTGGTACTCAACTACTCGTATTAAAAAGATCATTTCATTAGGTTATAAGACGGAAGAAAATGCTACTTGTCTACTTCTGTTCGATTCTAAGAAAAACATTTTGACGTTACCCTTCAGTAGTATGGGTGGTCGAAAGGTTTCGTTCTCGCTCGACTCTGCGCCGCGCGTTCTTCGGAGTTTCAGTTGTTTCGTTATCGCATCGTGCTGCGCTGGTCCTGCTGGCTCGCGAAACTTGCATTTGGAACAAGCAGCGAGAATGCCACGTCCATGTGGTGTCGTGGGATGCGCGAACGGTCCGCGGAACTTGGCCAAGGGCAGTTACAGCGGCGAATCCAACGTTACTGTGTGCCAACGGGTGAATCTCTCCGTTCGAAGCGGTTAAGTGCTGTACCTCTGCCACCGCGCGTCTGCAAAGAGCCGAAAAATCACATAGTGTGCTCTCTGCACTTTCGTCCAGAGGATTACGAGTTAAACGCCGACTTACTGAAGTCGTGTGGAGTGCCTTTCAAAGCAATGGTTTCCCGTACCGCTGTTCCGTCCGTCTTGCCTGCATTCTCCGAAGCGCAAGAACAACTGCAGGTCGAAGACGGGGCGGTGAGTGCGGCATTTGGTTTTCACGAAGAAAAAGCTACAAATGTGCGAATATGTACAGCCATGACATACAGTTGCCGTCGTAGTAGTACGCAACGACGCCGGCAGCGCGAGCCCTCAGCAGCAGGTCACGTTCATCAGTGCTTAAATCGCTGAAGTCAAGCCTAGCATCGCGAGCCAATGTGTCGTTGTCAGGATCGTCCATTGTAACGAGCGTCAAAGTTGGCGTCATAAAATGAAGAACCAGCTTATCATCGCGCACTTTCCCTTCCGCTAGCCACCGTAGTTCCGCTTTCGCGCTGCTGTCGGCTCTGTCTTGGCTCTGTTTCTGGCCGCGCGGTTGCGTTTTGCGCAGAAAAGCCATAGCGCCGTCTGCGAGCGCCGTTTTACTCACCGACGGCGCAACGTCACTATGAGACCATGACGTCACCACTCCTCGATCGGAGGGCGGGCGATTTTAACTGCGCTAGATGTATGCGGACGCTTCAGAACGCATTTTCTCTTGAAATAAGTCTCTTCTCCGCATGAAACAAGCGTTTCGAGGTTTCTGGGATGGTATTTCAGCAGTCCAGGTTGACTTAATATTAACCTTTAGTGTCCCTTTAACCATCACTCCTACGCTGGCTGACAAAATATCGCGTCGGAGGTTCGTGCGCCTAAATGTAGGTGGCGGTAAGCGTACAGAAGTTTGTGTATTCACAGAAATTTGCCCATTCAAGCCTAGATGGCGGTATTGGCATTATGGGATACGGAACGTAAGGACGAACGGAATGGAGCAGAAAACTATCCCGGGCACCTAGCTAAAGAATGCTATGCCTTAAAATATTTCGCTACTTAAATAATCTAAAATCCAGCGCAGCATTTTCCTTTGCATACCCAGATCGTGCATGCTGCAGAGCATGTGTACATGAGTCGCGGCATCAAAAGCCCGACGGGTGTCAAGGAATGCCTCAATTGTTATCTTTCGTGAAGATTTGTGATGTTTTACAGATGTGTATAGGTCAAGTATAGAGTCTGAGATGCTTCTTCGAGGTCGAAAGTGAGACTATAGTTCTGGAAATACCCCGTTGGCATCAATACACACTGCAACCACTCTTGCACCATCGTTTCTATCACATTGCATGTGCAGTTTATCAGACTACCAGATCTATACGAGGACAACAAGCTCGCAGGTGTTACAGGTTTCTGTATCGGCACGACTCTGGCTGCCTTCCATACCTATGGAATTGTGACGCGTAGCAGGGATGATTGAAGATCAGCCAGCTCAATTTCTGGGTCTAGAGTGGCATGGCTAAGACTGAAGATGGGTTGAAATCTCCGCTCAAAGTTTATCCTGATTAATTTAAATAGTTGGGACAACATGGCATCCGCTGGCCTCGTTATAAGGGCGATGAATTCATCCGCCACCGCTTCTTCTGTTGAATTCTTCACTAGGACAATTGCACTAAAAAGATGACTGTGAGTGACAGGTTATTTGAGGGAGCGGATTAAGCAGCCATACCTTTGAGGAGGAAGATTACGAGCTTAATGTGTCGCAATACTTCCTTCCATTTTCACGTGTCAAATTGCCGAGTTTCCTGAGCATACACAAAAATATTCTTTGGGCTTCTTTATAATCAGCCAGTCATCCAGAGTGACGATAACGACGTTCGGCTCTCCGGCGAATTGCTCAAAGCTGTTGATAGTCATTATCAAGGCCAATGTGTCCTTCTCGGCTAGAAATTTCACTACTGTTTTTTGTTATAAGGTAGAATTTTAACAAAGCTTTCCTCTTTCTTTCCCCCTTTTTTTTTCTTTTGTTTCCTCAATGGCCTCTTGTTGAGACATACATGAGAAAGTGGGCGGTTAATGGCAAACAAAGACAATACAAGTCACAATGGGCTGTTTTCGATGAGCCGCTTAAATGCAAGTTGGTCGATGATAGTAGCAACTTCGGTGGGCAGGTCATTCCAGTCTCGTGCTGTGCGCAGAAAAGATGACTGCTGAAAAGTCGCGGTATGGGCTTGTAGGGAGTATACTGTTAGAGTGACTGGTGCGGGCAATGCGGTGGGCTCTTTTTATGTACGGATTGTCAAAAGGCAAAGAATAGAAAAAATTATGAAGAAGGTTATGACATGCTTCTGCAGTGTCCATCGAAGAAAACAAATCTAAAAATTCACCGACGATTACGGTACTCCCTTATACAAAATTTGAGCGCAGCTCTATACGTGTTTTCATTTCATTTCATTTTATTACCTTAAAAGTCCCTTGATACGTGTATTATTTTTTTTAATTTCGCGCTATATTGGCTAGCCCGCACAATCTGTTTCGTGCGACACGTTCCAAACGGAGAGAAGTGCGGTGCGTCTGCCTTGCTAATCGCGAGATCGCGAGAGACAGTGCGTGGGTGACGCGTGGGTGGGATTCACAGCAGCCGCCGCAGACAGACATCCGCGCATGCAGCGCTTTGTTTCCATAGAGACTGCGCGCGCTACTCTGGCGCCATATCGTAGCCATCGTCGCAGTACAGCCACAGGACAGGCGCTGATGTCCTGTGTACGTCTCTGTTTTGTGTTGGCGTGATTTTTACGCCGCTGACATCATTATCCAGTAGGTCCTTGCTATAACGAAATTGTTGGGTCAGGAATAGGCCTTTGTAAGTACCACCCCAAGCCAGAGGCAGCACAATACCGTCACCTCAGAGTGGGAAGCTTTTGATGGCACTTGTAGCTTTTGTAGTGCTACGCTGTAGAATGGGGGATACGCCTATGCGCGACACTTGCGAAACTACAGAAACGATTGAAGACATCTTATGTCTCTGTCCCCAGTATGACGTCGAACGTGAAACTCTCCAGACAGCATGGAACTAGGTGGACTCTAGAACGTTTTGGGAAATGAAGATCCTTGGACCATGGCCATACGCATTGATGGCACAGAATGCCACAAAAGCGTTATTGAAGTACCTCAAGTCAACAGGTCTTGGCGACCGTTTGTAGACTGGGTGCAACCTTCAAATTTTGACGAAACTGTGCTCTCTATCTCTACACACTCTCTCTCTTTTCATCACCATATCCCGTTCCCCAGTGCAGGATAGCAAACCAGACGTGCGTCTAGTTCATCTTTTTGCCTTTCCTCTCTTCTATTTCTCTCTCTTTCTCTCATTGAGTCAGGAAACTGATCTTGATATAAGTGGCAATTTGTAAAATGTGGAGAGGCACTAAAGCCGCCACAGTGAGGCGTAAGGTGCTGTGCAACAGCGCTGGAGCTCCTAAAACATATTTGTATAGAGCCACGCCCGACAGTGCCGATGTGACAGCCTTTTATCTTGCAACAAGGGTGCAAGTCAGTCATGTTGGTTGTGTTTAAAGAGCGTTTCTTCCAGAGGTGGCAGTCGTCGATCTTCTGAAGTTTTCACGCGCCTCATAGGGTCCTTTTCGCCGATGTTGACTTAGTTTTGAAACAAACGAAGCGTGGTTAGTGTCACGGAAGCCGAGAATATGCTAAGCTTCTTCCTTCACGAATTATCAATGACTTACTGGATGAACACTTAAGACATCTTCAGACCAACGCTATAATACCGACAGATTCTTCACATAATAATGAAAAGGCAGATGCTAGGCAGGCGTAGGAACAAGAACAACAACAAAATTTTTCGGGGTTATTTCGTCCGCCACACTGTCCACTTCATTTTCACCGCCATATACAACAACGACCAGTACTGTGACTGTGACAGGAAAAAAAAAACGCGCCAGCGTCAGCGTACGCTAGCGCGCACGACTCTATATCGTTTTCAGTATATTCACGAAGAACCTGGGGGGAGGGGGGTATTCTGTAAGTGTCCACCTAGAGGACATGTCCATTTCATCTGCTTCTGAAGGGCTGATTGACTGGGGCGCCTGTCTCCTTTTGACGCATGCCCCACCCCAGCCAATCACAACTTCAGCAGCAGACGAAATGGACATGTCCTCTAGGTGGACACTTACTGAATACCCCCCTGGTGTAAACGCTTGTACAGCTAGCTACATTTGCGGGTTTTGTCCGCGGAACGGGCGCGAAACGGGCGCGGAACGGGCGCGGAACGGGCGCGGAACGGGCGCGGAACGGGCGCGGAACGCGTAAGCGACAGTACCTATACCATATGTGAAGCAGTTAGCAAACTTCGCTGAGTCCACTTTCTTCCAACGCTGAATAAGCAGATGTGTAACGAACATCTTTTGTAGCAGGCCTCGGGTCAGCTAGTGGTCCATAGTCAACTTCCTAGTCATCTCAATGATTCAGTGGTCTACGCGCTGCACTACAAGGGCCGAATTCAGAAGGTTTTTCATTCGTAACTGCTGCTTGACATTTGCCGGCCGCTTTTGCTCCAACATCCCGACTGGATGGCAGCCGCTCTTACAAACAGTTATAGCTTATGAAAGTTTTTGTGAATACCGTACGTTGATAGGAATGGAAGAGTGATCATATTCATATAATCAGCCGTTCAGTGTGTAGGACAAATGTCGATCACGAAGAGCTTTTTACGCTGTTCCACCAAGAATTTTTGAAATAGAAAGGTGACGTAGTCTTTAGATACCACCGCCGTTATCTATGAGCCCTTCTTGACCATGTAAATAACATCCTTTGGAAACTTAGCATTGCGGAAGCCCCGTGGCTTTCGAACTTATAGCAAGAACGGCTTGTCTTGGTCGGTCACATTCACTCCAAACAAAACAAAACGTTTTCCCTTGCTTGAAAAACACTTCTAAAACCGTTCCAGCACACACTGCTTTGTCACATAAATGACTGACATTGCGGTGTGGCAAAGAGTGACCCTTGCCCGATTTCTGATCTGATCGAGCCATGGTATACACTTTGCGGATCACGGCGATTTTCTGTTCAAGGGTCAAACACTTTCATGCCGATTTTGGTGGAGCCTTGGAAGGTTGGTTGATTGGATCACTGGAATGTTGAATACGCAGAAGCAGCATAAACTTATGTCAGGGCACACCTCAGTGCTACGGCACACATTATAGTGACTGCACTTACAACATACATGCCCTGTACGTCTGGCGCGGCTCAATAAAATTGAATTTTTTACCCCCCCCCCCCCCCCCCCCCCCCCGTCTGCGCTCATCCACTCATTCAAGTCTTTTAAATCCATACCGGCGGATGTCTCCAAGGCTATCACCTGGAATTATTACCAGTATCCTCCAATGTGACACTACTAACATGCTTTTTTCACGTAATTATTTACCAGTTTTGCTTCTATCTAATTCCCCATAGCTCATATCACCTCCTCAGCCCACAAAAGATCACACACAAAAAAAACCTCCGCTTTTCGCTTTTTGCGGTAAGCAACTCTTCGTGTTCTCCTAATTGTGCTCTTTTTGCTGCTTGTCAACTCGCAAAATATATAGCTTTCGTTCGTTAGACCAAAATATATAGAGGTGCCAGCATGGAAAAACGCTGTGGAACAGATGGAATACGAAGTTGAACGAAAAGGGGACAAAAAAGAAAAATGACACACCACCATTTACCTCATACTCTCTTGACTGGTCTCCATTATAACTGCTTAAAAAAAGCCAGAGCAAGAAAAACCTGCGAGGCCCAAGGCAGAAATGAACAATATTTTTAACGCTTTTCTGGCCCTGCTGTGAAAAAAAAAAAGAATAACATCGTATGATTTCGTAAGAAGCGGCGTCCTTCGCTTTATGTGCTGTTATCCAGTGCTACTAGCACTAGTATCTTTCCTTGTTTGTTTTCACCTGCGATCATTTTGTCCGACCTTTACGACCTAGCAGCAGCGAGTCGAAACTGAAAGCGATAGGAAAAAAAATAAATTCTGATCGTTCGTTCATTCTCCAGCCTTGACGACGTTCTGTGCAATAGGTTTCCTACAGGATGTAATCCAGCCCCCACGCAGCAAGCCTACTTTCTGGAGACAGAGGGAAGGAAATGTTGCGTTTGTCTTTACCATGCGTTGGAAAGAAACATCAGCCACACTATGAGGAAGCTTTCGGCCTCGCGGGCCAAAGACAGAAGCTCGATGTTTGCTTGCGAGACATAAAACCCTTATTAACGAAGCCCACACAATGCGAGAATGGCACGTGGCAGCGACGGAGGAAGTGATGTCGTAACCAGAAGTAGGAGGCACAGATGGACTATCGAAAATCGCATTGAGGACGCGGCAACACAGGCACTCCCAAGGTCTGACGCAGAAGCTCAAGCGGGTATCGTCTGTGGTAAAGGCATGTGTCGGATGGCCCGGTAATCATGTCTTGTGCAGTTGACAGTGATGAGTATACGACTGCGCCACCGGTTCTTGTAATCAGAGATACAACTTATTGTAAATTTAGCACCACACAAACCAAGATATTTGGCATCGCTAGCAGGAGATATTGCTGAAAAGGTTTCTGAAAAAACTTTAGCTGCAAGTTTCTGCTAGTGCATGCCAATGAAGCTCGCTTCGCTTTCGTCTCATAAGCTTCACTTCAAGCAATCAGTACACCTGCGTGGCCTAGGTGATTTATTCATTGAGTTCGAGAAAAAATATTTGTAGAGCAGAAAATTGTTTTGCCTGCTACAAGCTCTTAGACAAACGTGAAAAGACGTAGAACAGCGTAGAGCGCTGGATTATTTTAGTGAACTGCGGTGTTAAATGAATATGATTTCATGCAAATTATTTGTCCAGCCTATCCTTATTGCCGTCCGTCACTGGCTGAAGTGGCGCCGTGTCGTCGATATTGACATGTGAAATAAGCTTGGTAGATACTTGGTAATAAAGAAAAATCACTGTGAGCCAGCCTTGTGGCGATATAGAACCGCATGACCAGCATAGAACTGTTAACATTCCTGCCCCTATCTCAGTTAAATTGTCTGTAAAGCCATATTCTGCGCATTTTCTAACTCTGCGCCATATTTCAAAATTGGCAGGCGTCGTCCTCCACGCGAGTGATGTGCACAGACAAAAATCTATGCACCAGTGTGCAAGCCAAATTTTCCCCAAAAGCGGAAGCAACTAGGCTACAAAGAAGCCCAAATACTGAAATGGCGAGTTTCACAGGAAACTTGGGAAGTAGACACATCCCCTTTGCTTTACGGACGCTGCAGACAACGAGAGGGCTAGGTCCTCTGTCGACCGACGACCTGCTCGCCGATGTCATGGTCCCCACTTATCGACGTATGTCCTGCAATCTAGCTTGGTTTCTTGGAAGCCATTCACGACGTCAGCAATGTGCGCATCCCGTGCTCTTGTTTGGGCTTGAGTACTATTATCAGGATAGAAGGCAAGCTAGCCACATAGAAATGAGGGACAACATGTCCTTCCTTGGCGTTTTATTTCTCCTTCGATATTTTAGCTCAAGGGTTGACCGTTTGAAATCACTAACATGCTGAGATTGCACGGTCTGAGTGCACAGAATCTTGGGGTTTCATTTACAGTTCATTGCCTTGGCGAAACATTGACCTGACAGAGCATCCCAGGTACCTTCTTCGTGGTTCAAACCCCTCGCCAAAGAGCAAGAAACTGTTAATGCGCTGAAGCGCCATTTTACATTTGAATTTTCACCATCAGCACAGTGGAGCAAGATATAGTACCGCTCATAACATGGACATTCAGTAAGAAACGCAGCATCAAACTTGTGCATGACCGACACAATTAGTGCTGTTTCAAATGTACAAGAAACATGCCGACAAAAGACGGTTGTACACATATGACTCTTGCATGTACCAAATACAGTTCATTGTGTGCATATTCTACACGGATATTATAACAGAACTCCTGTTTAAGCTCTGCCATGTTATCACATCAATAATGGTAGAACCCTACGCGATATTGGAAGCGACAAGGTCCATTGCGGCTAGTCATGCAGCCTCCAGATACGTCGGTAGTGTGCGCAGATACACAGTCTCCACTTGAGCTGCTTTGCAATGTTCAGGCAAAAAGTGCACGCAATAAAATAATGGTCAAAATTTGCTGAGTAGGCACAAGTTGCGGGAACTCGCGGTAACGAAATTGCGTTTCAGTGAGCTCCAAGTCCTACCGGCATAACTGAAAATGAACGAGCGAAACGTGTACACGAACATGGAGAATAATACAACATCCAGCAATGAAGTTAGAAACTCATCACAAAAACTCTCATCGAAAACGTCATCTCCGGCATGGGTCGATGAAGAGTCCAAAAGATCAATTTTGCATGCTGTGGACACTAAGCTGCAGTGTATGGGAGGATACCGTGAGGTGTCGAAACGTTGTTTCGCCACTTTCGCCTTGGCGTGGCATACACAAAACACTTTTTAAATAAAATTCACCGTGCAAGCTCCGCGTCATGTTTGTGTGAGTCGCGGACGAGGACATAGCCCACGTGTTGCTGGACTGCCCATTACACGACCAGAAAAGGCAAGAGATGCACTTCAAACATTGGGCTCTGGGAAATCCCAGAGTGTTGTTCAAGTATTGTCCCTTGGGACAATACTTGAACCATGCTCAGTTAGTGTCCTTCAAAGAACAGCTTTTAGTGCAGTAAAATACTTTTTATATGTACGGACGTGTACACGAACTACTAGGGACGACTTTGTGCAGTGACTCGCATTCATTGCTTTGTCTCATTTGTTTTTCTTTATCTCATAACTGTGAGTGTCTGTGTGCCCTAAAGCGTTATTTTTTATCTTTTATTATTGTTGTTGTTGTGTATTTTGTTATCTTAAACCAAATTAGTTTTTGTTTTTCAGGTAAGTGAATTGGAGTAGGCGGAGGCGTACTACTTCAAACTTCTCCAGTTAAACCCCATTAACCCTACCTATTTATACAAATTGTCATCAACGTAGTGACCTTTCAACACAATGCAAAAGCAAGGTTGATGGTATATAGCAAACTAGATGGCATACAGCCCTGTCCTGTTCAGCAAAGCTGGAGATGGCAACAAACGATATCGGACATTAGCCAACAAAATCTGAGAGTTTTGACGATTATTATTCAGAAGATTAGGGAAATCTTCAGTCGACAGGCTAGAGAAGCAGAATTCGTGACTTGTAGTTATCCTCTAGTATTTGTGCAAGAGCACGTTTATCAAAGCCAGCCAGTCACGGGAGGCCCGGCTAACGAGAAGAAAATTTACAGAAAAAGAAATGTGGTTTTTATCACATACGGCAGGCATTACCGAGTAATGACTGGTACCTTACCACCATTCTTAATTAGAAAAGTTCATTATCACTGCATTGCAAGAGAAAGGAAACGCAGTCGAACAAGGTAGAGAATTAGGTGGCGAAATGAAATTAGGAAATTCACAGGCATAGAGCTCATACCCATGGAGTCAGCTTAAGTAAGACAATGGTAAACGGAAATTGTTGGAAGCAGCCTTCGTCCTGCGATGGAAATAAATTGCTCTGATACTGATGCTGCTGCTCTGTTGTGTCCTGGTATACTCGTAGATGAGAGAGAGCGAGAGAGAGGTCATAAGGGAAAGGCAGGGAGGTTAACCAGGCTGAGCACAGTTGGCTATCCTACACTGGATGAAGGGCAAAGATGTGGAGGAGAGAAGTTCATACTTTGCCCGGACACACACACAATGAAGGATTCATCGTGCAGTTCATCACAGGTGATCATACAAGCTGGTGCACCTCAAGAAGCGTAGCAGCGCTTTTGTGGCTTTGAACATCGCAAGCGCACGAGACCACGGTCTCAAGATCATTTCGTCTATAAAAGGCCTGTCATCATCATCATCATCATCATCATCATCATCATCATCAGCCTGGTTACACCCACTGCAGGGAAAAGGCCTCTCCCATAGTTCTCCAACAACCCCGGTCATGTACTAATTGTGGCCATGTCGTCCCTGCAAACTTCTTAATCTCATCCGCCCACCTAACTTTCTGCCGCCCACTGCTACGCTTCCCTTCCCTTGGAATCCAGTCCTTAACCCTTAATGACCATCGGTTATCTTCCCTCCTCATTACATGTCCGGCCCATGCCCATTTCTTTTTCTTGATTTCAACTAAGATGTCATTAACTCGCGTTTGTTCCCTCACTCAATCTGCTCTTTTCTTATCCCTTAACGTTACACCTATCATTCTTCTTTCCATAGCTCGTTGCGTCGTCCTCAATTTAAGTAGAACCCTTTTCGTAAGCCTCCAGGTTTCTGCCCCGTAGGTGAGTACTGGTAAGACACAGCTATTATACACTTTTCTCTTGAGGGATAATGGCAACCTGCTGTTCATGATCTGAGAATGCCTGCCAAACGCACCCCAGCCCATTCTTATTCTTCTGATTATTTCCGTCTCATGATCCGGATCCGCCGTCACTACCTGTCGTAAGTAGATGTATTCCCTTACCACTTCCAGTGCCTCGCTACCTATTGTAAATTGCTGTTCTTTTCCGAGACTGTTAAACATTACTTTAGTTTTCTGCAGATTAATTTTTAGACCCACTCTTCTGCTTTGCCTCTCCAGGTCAGTGAGCATGCATTGCAATTGGTCCCCTGAGTTACTAAGCAAGGCAATATCATCAGCGAATCGCAAGTTACTAAGGTATTCTCCATTAACTTTTATCCCCAATTCTTCCCAATCCAGGTCTCTGAATACCTCCTGTAAACACGCTGTGAATAGCATTGGAGAGATCGTATCTCCCTGCCTGACGCCTTTCTTTATTGGGATTTTGTTGCTTTCTTAATGGAGGACTACGGTGGCTGTGGAGCCGCTATACATATCCTTTAGTATTTTTACATACAGCTCGTCTACACCCTGATTACGTAATGCCTCCGTGACTGCTGAGGCCTGTCATCTAAGTGCATTAAAGCTGTCTGAAGGGCAAGCCTTAGATCTTCGTACGTTGGGCAGTCATACAGGAGATGTTTTATTGTTTATATTACGCGATACGTGTTGCAGTCGGCACTGTCCACCATACCAAATAGGAATAAGCCAGTGTTCGTAAAGGAACCCCAAGTCGCAGACGACATAGGAGTGTTTTTTCCCGCCGAGTAAAACTGAGTAAAAGTTGTAACTTCATGTATGTGTCCAAAGCATATAGGCGCTGGTTGGTGAACTCTGGTGTATTCCATTTTCTTAGTGTGATGGTATGGGTAAGACTGCTGAGGTACCGCACTGCCTCCGTTCGCGCGACAACGAAATCGAGACTTTCGAAACTTTTCTTGCCAGTGATATTGCAAAGCACCGGGGTAGCCCCTGAAATATTATGCCGTGGCCTCCATCAATTCATTTCAGTTCATTTTCCAGAAAGCTTCCTGGAAGAAATTATGGGTAAAAACGGAATCAATTACTTGACGAGACCCATACTTCCCCACTAGGAAGTGAGTGACGATGCAGGATACAGTACAATGACAGTGTAATGACAACAGAGGAACAAGGAACAGATATTAAAAAAAGCAATGCAGCACTAACTTTAACAATAAAAAGTGGAAACTAGGTAATAATGGTATGTTTTCATATGCACATGCGCATATACATACAGCAGCAACATACATCCCTGCGATTTGTACAGTATTGACGGAATTTTGTAGCAACATAATAATGCAAGAGTATAGATATGACGAAATACTATTAAAACAAATATAAAAATCTTACTGCATGTTTACGAAATATCTTTTCACCTCCTTTAAACTTAAGTTATCTACACGCTAGTACCGGCATACGAAGGAGTGGTCATTACACACGTATGCCGACTCGGCAACAGCCGTTGTGTGAAGATTGTGTTCAAGGGGGATTCCATCCCTTCGCACGTAAAGGTCGGTCACTAACGACATGTCGTACGGCGGTTTGTCCCAAAGCCGCTTCAATGCCACAAGTGCTTCAAGATCGGGCATGTTAAGGGCGCCTGCCATAATCTCCACAATGTGCCCCCGGTGAGCCGAGTCACACACGGTAGAATTCTGCCGTGCAACAAACTTTAGGTGTGGCAACTGTGAAGGCACCCATGAAGCGACATCTAAAGAATGTCCAAGAATCAAAAAAGAGTTCGGAGTTCTGAAGCAAATGGTCAGGGATAACTCAACCCAGACAGGGTGGAGTTCGTGCACCGCTTTCGCCAACGTCATCATCTTCAAGTAGAACGCCCGAGAGCGCAAGGGGGCCTCAGACAGAAAAGGCTGCCCCCGTGGAAGAGTGGCCGGCACTGTCAAGCTCTCAGTCTTCCAAAGAGCCTCCACGCTTGATGCTCCCATCGAAGCCCGCTTCTGTTGGTGAGGCTTCAACAGTCGCCTGCCAAATGATTCCGGTGCTGCGATCCATTGTGAATGTCATTAGGGTCATGCTGACAAGCATTGACACTCCATCTGCTAGAAGTGGGCTACAAGTGCTGGACGCGCTGAGCCCCGTCCTAGCAAGCCTTGAGTGAAGCCATTACTGACAATCACCAGTCATTTCGTAAGGAGGCCAGAGAAGCGTCGATCCTTCAGTGGAACGCGATAGGTCTAAGATCTCGCATGGCCGATTTTCGTCAATTTGTTCTCACTAACCGATTTCCAGTCATTGTCATCTGCGAACCAAGATTATCACATCCAATAAGACTATCCGGCTACGAGACGATATTCTCATCAAGCGACATCAAAAGTAGCAAGGTCGTCGTGTTTATTCGCCGTGAACTCACTGACGTCGTTCAACCGGTGCAACCTCATGACGACAATCAGTATGTGTGCATGACTGTTAAAAATAGGAAAGTCACCTTTGCACTCTTGGGGGTGTATCTGTCTCCATCAAGTCGATTTGACACCAAAAGACTGGAAGACATCTTAAAAACACAACCTGATCCATGGATTATCACCGGAGACTTCAACGCACACCTTACCATATGGGGAAGCTCAAAGGTTAACGCGACGGGACGACGACTAGCTTCATTAGTTTCCAACAATGGTCTCTACCTGGTGAATGACGCGAGTCCAACATTTCTGCGGGGGATAACGTACAGCAGCTGCCTCGATTTGACTTTCGTCTCCCACCGCCTCGCCACACATGTTAAGTGGTTTTTGGACATTGAAACGCACGGAAGTGACCACATCCCCACTTACCTCAAGATCAAGGGAATGTCTAACACGTATACGTCCACCACGTTACGAAGAATAGATTGGACTGTCTTTAAATCCCAGATTGAGGACGCTTGTCCCAAAGGCCTCTCTTGTGGGTTTCAACAAGCTATCAAGAAAACGGCACAGACAGCGACGCGCACACTCACGTGTTCTCCAAGGTATTCTGAATTCGATCTGGAATTGGAGCGGCTTCGTGCGATTCGCCGTCGTGCTGAAAGAAGATATCGATGCACTAAGTCAATTCAGGATCTAAGAACAGCCCGGCGAATGCAAAAGAAGCTACAACGCCACATGGATAAACTAGAGGCTCAGCGGTGGTCGAATGTTTGTGCGTCGCTAGATCCCCGCAAACCGCTATCTCAAATATGGAGAACTGTGCGAGGTCTACGTTCTGTTCCGGAACAGCGTTCTGCGTTTAAGGCCCTAGCACTATTCCAGCAAGGTCAAGACATTGATGTGGCGGAAGACTTCTGTGCTATGATTGCGGGCCAACCAACTCGCACAGGTTCGCTTACATTGAACCGTATTCCACATTCGCGAGATTCACGCATGGATCTGCCTTTCACGACGCAAGAGCTTGACGCGGCGCTCGCCCTAATGTAATCGCCCTAATGTAATGTAATCGGTTGTCGTCGCCTGGTCCGGATGACATATCTTACCGTATGCTATGTCACCTTGGTGAACGGGCACGAAATGCGCTCCTTAATATCTATAACGAGTCCTGGTAGGAGGTCAAAGTTCCTCAAGATTGGAAGATCAGCCGCCTGGTACCGCTTCTTAAGCCTGGCAAGTCTCCCTTAGAGATTACTTCATACCGACCAATTGCGCTCGCAAGTTGCGTTGGGAAGGTAATGGATCGAATGATCCTCGCCAGACTTGAGTGGTACCTTGAACATTACGAAATCTACCCGGACGCCATGGCTGGTTTTCGACGTCACCGATGTTCTATCGACAACGTTATCGATCTGGTAACCTATGTTCAACACCAAAGACGTGTAAGAGGTTATCTGTCGCAATGTTCTTAGATATTTATATCTAAGAACATTGCGACAGATAACCTCTTACACGGGAGCCTACGACAACGTTCTTCATGACGCCATACTTGAAGCATTGGAATCGGTGAGCCTTGGCGGTCCATTATATCGTTGGACACGCAGTTATTTGCATAGGCGGACTCTATTTCTTAACGCTGAAGCTGGTCCAACCTCACAATATTATACGCACCATGGAGTTCCATAAGGCGGTGTCTTGAGTCCCACGCTTTTCAACCTTGTACTCATTGGTCTCGTGGAACGACTTCCGAACACAGTTAAAATATCATTGTATGCAGACGACATCTGCCTCTGGCCTTCTGGTGTGACACGGCCGCAAGTACGCGCCAGGCTTCAAAAAGCTGCCACGTCAACATCAGCGTACTTAAATGAACAAGGCCTCAAGATCTCGCCAGAAAAATGCGCATTGGTTGTGTTTAGCCGAAAGCCAATGAGATCATACGGTGTCTCTATCGACGGTCAAAGCATACCTTATGTCAGGACGCACCGATTCTTAGGCGTAATAATTGATCGTGACCTCTGCTGGAGTCCTCACGTGGCCTACCTAAAAAAGCGCCTGACGGATATTTCTAATGTGTTTAAGTTTCTTGGAGGAAAAGTTTGGGGTACTTCAGTATATGCAATGATGCAACTTTACAGGACGCTCTTTCTTGGGTATTTGCGATACAGCTTGCCTGTGCTGACCAACACCTGCAGAAGTAATATCCGTACACTCGAAAGCGTCCAGGCCCAGGCACTTAGAGTGTGTCTTGGATTGCCGCGGTGCTCGTCAACGGCTGAAACAATTGCCATTGCACACGATTTCCCAGCCAGGACCCATATAGTCATGGAAGCGCTCAGAGCACACGTAAGACACCTTGCTCGAGCCCCTGCCCATCATCTAGCCACACTGCCAGAGGACCGACCACGTGCTTCCTTTTGTGAAACAGTCCTGCCCTATCGTGCATACCTTCCATCAGGTTATACAGCCCCAGCGAAAGTTCCGTTTCCACCATGGTGCTTGGCTCAAGCAAAGGTTCAACTAATGGTACCAGGAGTACGAACAAAAACCCAACTCTCGTCTCCAGCACTCAAGCAGCTTTCACTGCTCTTGGTGTACGAGACGTACAACGAGCATCGTCATCTATATACTGACGCTTCAACCACGGTGAGCGGGTCTGCAGGATCGGTGATCTTTCCTACAATACCCTCCACCATAAAGATTCGACTACCTGACCAGACTACATCAACGGCCGCGGAGCTTGCTGCTATTCGTTGTGCACTTCGTGTAATTTCTGAAGAACTACCGAAGAAATGGAGCGTGTTCAGTGACTCCAAGGCTGCTCTTCATTGTTTGGTTTCTGCCTTACGCCGAGGACCCCACGAACAACTAGTTCTAGAAATCAGACTGCTGCTTCACCACCTCGTCGAGCAAGGACACGACATCACGTTACAGTGGATTCCAAGCCACTGTGGCATAATGGGCAATGAACATGCCGACGCAGCAGCACGATCTGCACATGACGAGGGCTTGCAAGACTCCATTCCATTCTCAAGAACAGACGCTGCAATGAAAATTCGTGTGCTTGCAAATGAAGCCATCAAAACTTCATGGAACACACCAAGCTTGAAGCATACCCGTCTACACCGACTGGACCCACCCCTTCGACTTCGACCCCCATCTGGACTCTCTCGACTCGAAACAGCAGTACTTTGCCGACTGTGGCTTCGTGTCGCCTACACAAGATCTTTCGTCTTCCGAGTCGGTATGGACGACAGCGCGGCTTGCAGTAACTGCGGCGGCGAGGAGACTATCGAGCACGTGCTTTTCCACTTTCCTCAATACAGCGCGCACCGGCTGTCACTAGCGACCGCGTTGACACGCCTTAACGACAGGCCACTTTCAGAACAGTCAGTTTTGGAATGCCGACATGAACTGTCGTCGCAGCGAAAGTCGGTCAAGGCTTTCTTGACCTTTTTACGTGACAGTGACCTATTAGAAAGACTATACTGACCCCATTCCGTCCTTTTTCATATTTTTTGCTCAGGCTTTTATTTTTGTCACGCTCTTCTTTCCGTCTTTACTTCCCATTTCCCTTCCCCTAGTGCAGAGTAGCAAACCGGAGGTTTCAACTCTGGTTAACCTCCCTGCCTTTCTCTCATTTGCATCTCTCTCTCTCTCTCTCTCTACAAGCTAGTATTTGTTCAAAATAATAGGTAGGTTGTGTTGCAAGGACTACAGCTTATAATTATTACGAAATCTCGGAACAGTTGAAACGGCTGTAGTGCGCGGATCCGTTTTATCAGGTCTCGAGAGGAACTTTATGGTACCGCTTGGTGGCAGTGTAATCTTATCTCTGATACCAATTGTCTATATGGGCCGCGCCGCAGAGCCGATAAGAGAGACTGCAGAGCTGCCCTTGACTCACAGGATATGTCCCAGATATTGAGCGACTATTACTGCACATAAAGGACTGCGCTATGGAGGGCGACAAGTTCAGACGCTGCTAGTGATATGGCTGGTCTTAAACTTCTAGCAGGTTGACATCGGCGGAATAACCACCGCACCAGCGGAGCTGGTTAGAGTACAAATCTATATGTATAAATGTAGACTGAATTGGAGTACGCATCCTACAGTAGATGTAGCGTGGCCTGCTTCAGGACATAAGTCGGCAAGTGAAACTTTTTTTCTAAATTCTGAATTAGAAGGGCGCACTTGTGGTGCCGGAGACACTACAAAGGACACGGTGATGTTGCTGCAGGCGCGAAATCGGATGGCAGAATAGTATCAGGCTACAATACTCCAAAGTGTTGTCTCGGGTACATTAATGCGTAGCATTGTTTTGCGTGTACACCAGCACTTTGGCAGCAAAATCGTGTCTGTAACAGAAAAAGCGTGACACCGTTCCCATAGGAATACATAGGCCTACGTTGAATGTACATGATGTTGGGGCAGGCAAACTTGAATTTGCGAGTGGGTCAACCTAAATTCGGGGGCGATTTATGGGGGTGAACCAACCTAAATTTCGGGATGATGTGGGGGTGGGCCAACCTGAATTTGGGGGTGATATGGGGATGAAATAACCTAAATTTGGGAGTGATATGGGGCGGACCAACTTGAAATTTGGGGTGGGCCAACGTAAAAAAAGTAAATTAAATTATGGGTTTCTACGTGCCAAAATCACTTTCTGATTATGAGGCAAGCCGTAGCAGGGGACTCCGGAAATTTGGACCACCTGGAGTACTTTAACATGCACCTAAATCTAAGTACAAGGGTTTTCTCGCATTTCGCCTTCATTGAAATGCGACCGCCGTGGCCGGGATTCGATTACGCGACCTCGTGCTTAGCAGCCCAACACCATAGTCACTAAGCAACCACGGCGGTTGGGGTGGACCAGCCTAAATTTGGGGGTGGGCCAACTTACATTTTGGGTTGGTGCAACTTGAAATGTGGGATAGATCTAACTAAATTTGGGTGTGATATGGGGGCGGGCCAACCTGAATTCGGGTTCGACCAACTTGATATTTGGGGTGGGCCAACCTAAATTTGGGGGTGGACCAACTTAATATTGGCGGTGGGCCAATTTGAAAGTTGGGGATGCTCCAACTTAAATTTGAGGGTGGGGCAACTTGAAATTTAAGGGTGGGACAACTTGAAATTTGAGGGTAGGACAACTTGAAATTTGGGGGCGGGCCAACTTAGAATTTGGGGGTGAGCGAACGAAAATTTGGGGTAGGCCAGCCGAGCCAAGGAATTCTACGCATTAGCAGACAATTCTCTGAATTTGTATAGCTTTTTTTTCGAAAGAGAAGCAAGGCATTGAAACTGGAGCAGGGTAAGGTGATGGAGACGAGTTACAAGCGTGTCAGTGGCGATTTACGTACTGATGGGAGGATCCTTGGTGATAGCAATTGTTGCCGCTGTTGAGGCACATCGCGGAGTACCAATACAGGTTTTAAGCTCCTGCGCTTTCATGGGGGCTCTCAAGCACTCTTAGAGTTGAGTTCTGCGTGCTCGATAGCACCAGAGTGCTGTAACGCAAGGCACCCATGAAGAGCGCTCTGTACAGTTGGAGCATAGAACACACCGACGGTTCTCATGTTTTTCCAGCGATGAACGTGAAAAGGTTATTGATCGAGATGAGTTTCTTTCTTAGGTAGACCACATGAGGGCTTGTTATAAATGGGTCGCCGTGGAGCGATATACACATCGAGTACCTAGGAAACTTAATTTCTCTATGTGATAAGAAAGAAAGAGAAAGCAAGGACAGGAATTAAATAAACAATGAGATGAGTTCTGGCAGAAACGAACTTTCAGGCGAGTTTTCAAGTGTTGACGAATCACATAACGGCGACGTTTCTTTCCGTGTGCACTCTGTTGCATGTGCGGTCACCAAAATACGCAAGATATATCAATATACAGCATACGCAATTTATGCCTTGATTTTCTGCATACATAGATCAGTTGGCTGAGTTCAAATGCAGCAAGGATTGAAATATAAGAGAACATCATATTTCAAAGGCCTAATTTTGAACTAATTGAAGTTGCTTAAGAATACAACTGCCGCTGAATACATTACGCACTTCAAAGTCATTCAGTAGATAATCAATATAAATATTGCACTGATACCGTCCCCGTTCTTCATATATTCATCTCATGTAAAGACACAAGTCAAGAAACAACGACACAATGATATTCTTCCCACTTCATTCCTTTATATCCAGCCTCATTACTCCATGACAAAGCATCAGTCCAATATGTTCAACATCGCACTCAATTGCCTCGTTGAACATTTGCCAACTGTGATCAAGGTATTAATGTATGCAGGCAACATTTGTATCTGGACTTAGGCTGTTACAGGCCCTTAGATACGTGCAAGACTTCACAAAGCTGCTACTCTGAGAATAGTGTACCTCTGTAGCCGAGGTATCGAAATCCCATCAGACAAATGGGCATTGGTGGCATTGACTCGCAAGCCAATGACACCCTACGTCGTCTGTATCAACGGTCAGATCAGTTTATATGCAATGACTCAGATTTCTGGGTATAATCATTGATAGAGGCATCTCATTAAGCCTTCACGTGACCTACATGAAACAGTGCGTGACAGCAATTTCCTAACTGTTCAAGGTTCTATGCGAGAATAAGTCTAGGGGAATGTCAGTGTCTGCAATGTTTGAACTGTAGAGGGCCTTCCCGAACAGCCTTCCCGAACATTTGCGAAACAAATTTCCGTGCTCTACATGCCATTGAAGCTTAGGCTCTCAGTGTAGTCTCGGTTTTCCAAAATGCGTATTAACAGCGGCAACTATTGCAATCGATTGGGGCCAACCAATACAAACGAACATTATGATAGAAATGCTGAGAGTGCTTATAATGCTCTTTGTCCGAGCCCCATTTCCATCATCTTGCCACACTACCTTCTGAAAGGCCACAGACATCATTTTCTGCTACGATTTCTGATTATCGCACCATCTATCAGTCTTCACTTCCGACTGTAAGTCATCGATTCTACCTTGATGTCTGCATGTCTCGATCTTGAATGCAGCTCAACGTACCAGAAATCAAACAAAAATTTGAGCTGTCATCTCCTGCTTTTAAACAATCATACCTGCTCTTTTACAGGACATGTACGTCGACCACGTATATACATTTATAATGATGGCTCAGCAATTATCCAGATTCATCCAGATCTGTCGTTTCCTTAGCGAGAGCCACCATCGTCAGTTTCAATACACGTCAACCGACGACATTGAATGTTGTGGAATTTGCAGTTTTTCTCGCTGCATTCCGGCTCGTTAGCCAAGAACAACCTCGAAGATGGTCGATAGTCAGCGGCTCGAAGGCAGTGCTGCAGCCTTTTCTCTGAGCTCAGTGGCGCGGTCTTCGAGATTAAAAATTAGAGAACTTATCCATACTTCGACCGACAAAGGGCGCCACGTCACATTTTGTTGGCTTCCAAGTCGCTGAAGTGTCACAGGTAACGAGCACACCGATAACACTGTTCGGTCAGCTCTCCAAGTCAACAAAGAGGAAGCGATAGCGTTATCAAGGTCAGATGTCGATAGAAAAAATTTCGAGTGCTTCCACGAGACATCTCGTTTTTCTTTTGGAATACCTTAAGCATTCAAAACCACCGGCAGCACCACCTGGACTCCTCTCTGCCTTCGCATCCCAACTGGACTCGGCCGACTCAAAGCCATCCTGCTTTGTCGGCTATTTATATAGGAGCGGCCTATACGAAGTCTTGCTTTTCGCATTGGATTGGCCGACAACGCTGTTTGTGATGACTGTGGCAATGAGGAGACCCATCAACACATTCTGTGTGACTGTCCTCCCTTCTTGGTTTTTTATGTCCTCCCTATAGTGTACGGAGACAATCACTCGCAGCTACGCTAGACCGATTTCATCATATGCCATTATCAGCACAACGAGAATAAAGGGGGTTAATCGAGGGGCCCGATTTTTATTGATCGTGTCACAGGAAGCCAACAAAAAATGACACCAAGTACGACACAGGGGAAATTACTTGTTACTTACTTAATGGCAATGAATGACAATTACTTAATGGCAATGAAAGTGGATAAGAAACCAACTTTCCGCAGGTGGGGAACGATCCCACGTCTTCGCATTAGTGTGCAATGCTCTAACCAATTGAGCAACCGCGGCGCCGTTTCCCCATCGACTTTCTTGGATATTTGTTTTTGCTACTAGAATTAACCTTGGGAATGTTAGCCAGCGCCACCACTCCCAAACCTTGGCGGCGGATGTGGAGCATCATTTCGGCCGCAGGCGTCACGAGTACGTGATCTTTTTGGGTGAAGGCAACTGGTCAATAAACCCACGCATGCTACCTGAAGGCATCAATGTTGCCGGATTGCCGGAGCCATTGCTCACCTGCGGCAAGTTGTTTTTTCATCTACTTTCATTGCCATTAATTTATCATTTCTTTGATTCAATTAGTAAGTACAAGTAATTTCCCCTGTGTTGTCCATGGTGTAATTGTTTGTTGGCTTCCTATGATACGATTATCAGAACAAACCATTCTAGAATGCCGACCTCGTTAGCCATTGCAGCAGAGGGCAACGAAGGCCCTGTTGCGGTTTTTAAGGATAAGAAGGAGGGGTGTTGTTTGCTGCAGGCGAATCTAGTCTTGTAAAAGTTACCGGCACCCGCTCCACCTGAACGCCACCTACCAAACGCGATATGGTCTGAAACACTTCACAGTCCAGCTAACAACACCAAGTATCAAAAACAAATTGACACGGAGCACAGTACGTTGAGCGTTTTCAAAGCCGCGACGACCCACACGGCGCACCATTCACTTTCCAACCCTGTATCACATAGAATCTTTAGGAGAAGCCGAAGCACATCTCTTCGAAATATCAAATGTCATCGCGGGAACATAACTCGCATTTGAGTGTGGTGCCGTCTTGCGCTTCCGTTCATGAATTGACATCTTACCTTCTGCTTCAAACTCAGAACCCTTTGGTATGCAATGTTCATTGTCACCATGAGCTTGACAATGCTAAACGACGATGATGAAGTCCTGTCTTGCACTGCCAAGCTGGAGTTTGCGCTGACCCCGTACGGATGCGATATAGGAGAGTGGCAACAGTTCTGCTAAGTACCTTAATTACACAAGGTTGATGCGGTGGAGACCACAAGGAATTGTAGTACCTTACGATGGCCTTCTTCATGTCTCTATTTGCGTCCTGAGGAGCCTTCTTCAATTGGTTGAACTGCAGCACTTTGCGTGCCAGACTGTCACTGGCATCGTTGCCTATCGGAACGTACCGTATGGAACACAATGGTAAATCAGACTTTCCATAATTATTTACCAGCATGTAATATGCACGATTAATGCACCCGTCAAGAGGCAACCTGCACAGTAATATTTGCATCGCAACCCGGCTGTCTGAAAAGAGAACAGGCTGAGGCTGATGAAAGTTCAATTTCCGCAAGGCTGCTGTAATGGCGGCACTTTCACATGCGGTAGAAGAGATGACGCGATCAATTCTGACAGCTCATGCGACATTGAGAGTTGGTACCACGTACGCTGCTGCACTAGCTATATTCTCTTTGTCAACAGAGCCACTGGTGTGCAATTGGAGATGTCTGTCATATATCCTGTCGAGGTGTTCTGCCACTAAAAATATTGCCTGTGCCACAGGTGTAAGGCGCTTAGTGAGAATATGCGGAATGTTAACTGACGATCCACACTCTCATACGACCACGGTGGCTTCTGACGCTCTAATTTTTTGGTAAATTGCAGGCTAATTGTACACGACGTATGCTGAGTGCCTCAAAGACGCAAGATTCCGTCCGCCTCCGATGACTCTCGAGAGGCATCGGAGGCGGACGGAATCTGCGTCTGTGCCGCCTCAGCGAGACTCCCTGCCTGAGTCTAGCTGAGGCGGCACAGCTGCAGAAGCAGGCGTTGAGATGCAAGAATGCAGGAAGACTGTAACGCGTGCAAAATATGTGGAATGTTAAGCTGACGGTCCACACTCTCATACGACTACGGTGGCTTCTGACGCTCTAATTTTTTGGTAAATTGCAGGCTAATTGTACACGACGTATGTTGAGTGCCTCAAAGACGCAAGAGTCCGTCCGCCTCCGATGACTCTCGAGAGGCGCTCTCCCTGCCTGAGTCTCGCTGAGGCGGCACAGCTGCAGAAGCAGGCGTTGAGATGCAAGAATGCAGGAAGAAGAAGACTGTAACGCGTGCAAAACATTGTTGCTAGCAGTTGTTTTTGGCATATCAAGAGCTGTCCTGAGACCTTTCCTATGTAGCGACTCAAATCCATCATACTGGGACTTTAGTGAGGATATTAACAGCAACTGGAAAAGAACGCGATTCACCGCCAGTACCGAGTGTAACTTCAACAACGAGGAAGGATGACTGCCCAGCGTGCACTGGCCATCCTTCGCACCGCATTCAAGAGCGGTTCGAGCGACGAAACGAAGGCGTCTACAGCATATCTCGAGTACCTCTTGGAATCAAGTATTAAGGTGGAAAAATCTTGCGTGATTGGCTTGATGAATTAATGTGCTTCTGAGGCTAATCTTGATCCTCGTTACTAAACAGCCTAAAACGGGGACTTGTGTGCTAAGATGGTTAATCCTATCGATGAAAGGTTGGCTCACTGCAGACACTACTGTTCGCTGAGCCATCATTGCCAAGCGCTTGTGCTGATATACGGATATCCAAACGTATATATCATCTGCATAATATATTGGCACATGTACTGAATTCCATCTATTATTCAGGGCATCTGGTAATACCGCCATGGTGACAAAAATAGTAGGGGCGACAATACACTTCCCTGAGGTACGCCTCATGAAATCGTTCTCACTGTACTCAGTGCCGTCCCCAGAGTTTCACCCGCATTTGCCGACCACTGATTATCGTATTTACAAAACGTAATAGGTCACGTGGGAAAACACAGGAAAGGTGGCAGATGGAAATTCAAGACGATGATCAAAACGAGAACAAGGTGAAAGTAGGAGCCAACGTTTCTTCAAGTAGACTTGTCTTTTTCAAGGTGGCTTTCTCATGTCCGCCAGTGACCAACTATTGAACCCTGAAGAATATTGTCACAGGTCTTTGATACGTCAAGAAAAATTGTGAGCGTGCATAATCAGCTAATACTAAGAGCTGGGCTAGTTGGTGTGGTTCCATTATGCTAAAACCAGTGCGAAAAGACAAAGACGAGAAAGAAGGTGCCTTCTTCCTCATCCTTGTCTTTTGGCACTGTTTTTAACATGATAGAGAGCCCGTTAGTTTGCTGATGTTTGTCCTGGCTTGCCAAATCAAGAATGTTGTCCTGCGCACTCAGACGTTGCAGGAAGCCAATTATACACGTTGTATGAAACTTATCGTACTCAAGCCACCATGTTAGCCTGACACACACGAGCTTTTCCACCAGTTTCGCCGCGCAAAAAGTTAGGATAGGGAAACTTGTCGATACGAGTTCAAGGCTGTTCTGTCCTTACCGGGCTTAAGTATTCGCACAACGCATGTCAACTTTCAAGATGACGGTACATTCTTCCACCCCTCAGGTAGGTCAGAAATTATCTATAGACAATTGTGTTTAGACATTCCATAGATTCTACATTTGTAGACAGAAGTCTATAAAATGTCTATAAGTAAATGTCTATATACTTCCTATAGACATTTGTCTATAGAGATTCCATAGACTTCGGTCTACAAAAATAGATCTGTATAATACTATATACTTTTGTCTATAGGCATTCTGCAGACATTTGTCCAGAAACGTGAATTTTCATTAATCTGTAGACAGTCTATAAGTGTCTATAGACTCAGACATTTTATAGACTAGTCTACAAAAAGTGTAAGGCATAAGTACATAGACTGTCTCTAGACTGGTCTATAGACATTCCATATACTTCAGTCTACAAAAGTAGAACTGTATAAGCCTATACACTTTTGTCTACAGACATTCTGCAAACAGTTGTCTACAAACGTGAATTTTCATTAATCTATAGGCAGTCTTTAAACTCAGACATTTTATAGAGTTGTCTATAAAAAGTGAAGGCCCTAAGTCTATAGACTGTCTATAGACTAAAGAAATATCTATAGACAGCCTATAGACTTCATACACACATGTCTATAGACTGTCTATAGACTTTCTACAAATATTTTTGTAAAGGGGGGGTCGCTTCTTCTGCAAGGGGCGGTGGCGAGCGGCTACGAGTAAGGTTCGATGTGGCGCTCCCTTGGGTGTTGTCGCCGTTGACACTGGAGGCACGACTTCTCTGCGACGAAGGACCGTTCTCGTCGTTGGTGGAACGAAAGCGTGAGAAGAAAAGTGTAGTGCCGTGCAAGACGGGCTGTGCGAAGACGATGGCTGCAATACGGCGCCAAAGTAGCGCGTGTCGTCAGTATGGAAATAATGCACTGTATGAGCGGAGGTTATGCAGTGTTTTGCTGCGAATCACGCGCATGCCTCACCCACGCGCTGCCTTTCGCGATCTCTCGATTAGCGAGGCAGTTGCGCCACAGTTCGCTCCGTTTGCGACGTGCCGCACGCAACAGATTGTACGCGCCAGCCAACATATTGCGAAATGAAAACACGTATAGAGCTGCGCTCAAATTTCGCATTAGGGAGTATCGTATTCGTTGGTGAATTTTTTTTTATTGGGAAGTTAAGGAGGTTGTGGATTCGGCTCCCACAGGCGGCAAGTTGTTTTTTTTTTTTTGTTCACATTCAATTTCGTTGACATTATTATTTATACCTTTCAATTAAACCAACAAATAATTTCTGATATGCTTTATTTGCCTTCATTACCTGTTGGCTTCATATTTTTCTGACAACGGGACGGATATATATATATATATATATAATCTTTCAGGCTAGCAGCTGCTGATTTTCGCTAATCCTGTTTCAATATTGTAACATGAAGACGACCCTTCTTGTGTACAAAAACATGTTCTTGCAGACACACAGCTAAAACAGGTCCATCCACAAATACAACGTCATGTGTGACCCAATGAGTGAAGCTGTCGGCAAGGAAATATAACTTTATAATGTGTGTCGCTTTCATTTCCTCCCTAGTCGTCATTAATCTGAAGCATATAGGTGAAGTGTGTGCGTGTGCTAGTGCGTGTGTGTGTGTGTGTGTGTGTGTGTGTGTGTGTGTGTGTGTGTGTGTGTGTGTGTGTGTGTGTGTGTGTGTGTGTGCGTGTGTGTGTGTGTGCGTGCGTGCGTGCGTGTGTTTGTGTGTGCGTGTGCGTGTGCGTGTGCGCGCGTGTGTGTGTGTGTGTGTGTGTGTGTGTGTGTGTGTGTGTGTGTGTGTGTGTGTGTGTGTGTGTGTGTGTGTGTGTGTGTGTGTGTGTGTGTGTGTGTGTGCGTGTGCGTGTGCGTACGCGTGTATTCTCTACACATGTATTCATTTGCGATATATTGGCTGGCGCGGACAATCTGTCTCGTGCGGCACGTTGCAAACGGAGCGAAGTGTGGCGCGGTTGCCTCGCAAATCGGAAGATCGCGAGAGGCAGCGCATGGGTGACGTGTGGGCGCGATTCACAGCAGCCGCTGCAGACAGACCTTCGCTAATGCAGCGCTTTGTTTCCATATATGGCATCGTTGGACGCGCTCGCAGCCTGCCATTGGTGAACAGACGACGCTCGCTAGTCTGGCGTTATCTCGTAGCCATCATCGTCGCACAGCCAGTCTTGCGCAACACTAAGCTTTTCTTTTCACGCTTTCGCCATACCCTCCTCCTCCACTTTCCTTCTCACGCTCTCTTCGCTCACGCCTAATTTCATCCCCCGCTGCGCTCCGCCTTCGCTTTTTCATCCTTCGCTTTGCTCGTTCGCTCAGCTACGCCGAGGGATGACACCGACGGACGCCGTGGCACGCCGACGCGCAACGCAGGAACGATCGCCCTAAGAGCTGCACTCTAAAAAAGAAAAGCGACCGCTTAGTTAACGAGCATGCCTTAGCACACATGGTGCGGAAGTGGGCCCCACCATACATACATTGGAACGGTAAAATTTACTTAATGTATGTTCTGTAGCCCAATTGATTAACAAAACGCGCCTACCTACGTAGTCAGTGACCGCGCGCATACACTTCCATACATATGCGCATGTGTATATGCTCCCGCCCTTCTCTACAAGCCATAGATGACACCAAGTTTGCAGTGAAATTTTCACAGCGCCAAGGTACGCCACTACCAGTGCCGCAGGCAAAAAAATAAAAATATTGGAGGAGGGTGGAGGGCATAGAGTCCGAACGTTTCTTAAAATTGTCTTCGTGGATGTATATATGCGATGTAGATGGCGCTCTCTTAAACTACTGCCGAAATAAAATTCTGGCCACATGCAAGCTTCGCCTATGGCCATCACCTTGAAATTATAATAACTTCTCTATTACAATACTTACTTTCCCTTTTACTCAAATGCTCGCTGAGAGAGAAAGTGAAACTCTCTGCATGCACTGACTCAGTCTTCCGCCACCATAACAAGGGTCGATTGAATGCGACGCGCGTCCCTGCACTCACTTTCCCGGTGCGAAAAGAAAGGTGGTGCGTCACTCCTCGAAGCTTCCTTCCGCCTTCTCTTTCTGCTTCCTCTGCTTTTTTTTTTTTTTGCATTTATTATTGAGAAAAGGTTTCTCCGCCGATAGCGACGGTTACATGCCTTGCACCCCAACCGATGCGGAACAGGTCTTTCGTAGCAAGCTAACGAAGACGTCATGCTCTTATCCATGTACACCCGACGAAAGGATAAGCGCTACGGTGCTACTACACGGTATGTAACGGTGGTTTTCTGTGGCTGGATACTTTCAGGGCGATTCATAAAATTAACAGACAACGTATCTAAAAAAATTACCTTAAAAAAATGTCGTTATTCGAGCCCGCTTTTGAGTCATGCATAGGCCGTTCAGTGTATCTGTCGATCGATCAGTCAGGCAGTCCAGGGCTCTGAAAAAGAAAGCAGCACGAAAACGTTCTACGTAATACAACTCTTTTACCTCAGTGCAGTCACGTTCCACGAATGTATGCACATTATTTGCAAGTTCGAAGCTGTCAGCGCGCAGAAGTTGATACGAGCTCCCCCCCCCGCGTCCGTCCCTTCCCTAGCCTGCTCTATATAAACCACATTACTGGCTCGTATAAACTGCATTAAAAATCGTTAATTACTAGGCGCATATACAGAATGTATGGCGCGTAAAACGAATAGTGCGTGACATGCTGCTCTGCAAGCATCGCAGCCCAAAGAATGCTGTCATTCCGGTTATCAAAGTGAATACAGTGAATACTGAGCGCAGCAAGGCTTGAACAATCAGTGCAAAATGTGAGCACTACATGACAGCGAAGTCGCAGCTTACTTCGGTGGTGCACTTTAGCCACTATGCCGACAGTCGCCGTTTCCGATCCGCCATACATGTGCTGGTCAGTCGGGAAAAGGATAGGTCTCAAGCCCTGTTTACAACAATCATCTTGCCAATTACTTGAAAAGCATCCTAGGATCTTGGCACGTGAGTACGGCAATTATATAGTGATCTGTGCCTATAGAAAGCTGGCTGGAAGTCACGAAGAAACGTTGCGAAACTTGCGCAGCCTTTTATGCCAATAAGATGGTCGGCACTTAGTGTTGGCCCATTAACTCGCGTGCGCAAGTCAGTGCCAAAAGAGATACAAATATTAGGCGCATGAGCTACGCTCACCTGTACGGGCAGACCGGCATGCGTGCGAGACAGTTCACGTGCAAACGGCAGAGAAATTACTTTTGCTCCCTTTTACTACGACTGCCGTTAAGCGCTCTACGCTGAGTTAGTCTTGTCCCGTTGTCCGTACTTCCTTCGCGTACACGCCGGCGACGGCGGTCGTCGGGGTAACGATTACTAACTTCCGTGTGGCGCAGCCTATTGCCGAGGAAAGGTGGAAGTTAGTCTTGTTTTTTGCCAGCCGAGAGCACGGGCGCAGCTGTTATCAGCTTCGCCCGCCATCTAGACTGGCGTTCTATGCAGAATTAGTTACGTCATATTCGGGGCTTCTCTTGGTGTTGGGACTCGCGCCTGTGAATGCGAAATTACTTCAGTGAGCGTGGTACTGAGTGTCAAATTCGATGGTGAATGCCTTGGAACGCAAGCGCTCTACAAGAGTTATAAAAGATCAGGTTGGCTTCAGATACGATTGTCTTCAATGATTTAATATAAAGATACGTGGTAATCACAAAATTTAAACAGGTAAATAAATATTTTTCAATTTTATATGTGCTCGCTCATAGTGTTCGCGAAATCTTTAGTCTGCCGAAGAGCATGAACCGCCTATAGATATTTGTTCATTCATCATGGCAGACGCTTCGTGGTCGGGTATTGTAGCTAGTTCGTTTGTTAATTAACTACAATTGCTTAATTACTGTTATCATTATTGATTTTAACGCTAACTTTGGAATAGAAGTATTGGAGGAGGGCGCAGCAGGAGGCGAAAACCATTTGCATCATTTTAAAAACGTCATCCGTTAAGATAATTGTCTACAAAAATTCTTGACCCACCTGGATTCCGAAACTGGGCGCACGAAGAGCGCCAGAAGTAATGCCCAACGTGATGCTTTCGCCTTCTTTACGCCAACGGGTTGAGCACCTGTGCGCGCCTCTTGTAATTTTATCCCCCGAAGATCACGTCTCGGCGACGTTTACGCATACAGTAAATCCATACAGTAAATTGTTGAATACTATATTGATCTATGGAATACCGTCGCTTACGGCGGTACAAACGCACGATGACGAATTGGATGCCTCAGCAGGGGTGCTATTCAGGGACCGAATTCATAAAGCTTTTGTTTTTTTTCGTAAGTTCTCTTCGCCATTGGCCGGCCGCCTTCGCTAATGATATGTCCAGCATCAAGATTGGCTGGAATTTTCTCTTAGGAACAATTATAACCGAAGATGTTTTTTGTCACTACGGGCCCTGGACATTGTCAGATTCTGCCATATTGTTAAATATTGTAATGGGTGCGTTTTAAGCCAGTAAGAGAAGCTGTGGGACCAATCACAACTGTAAAAAAAAGGCAAATTCGACAACATGGCGGAATTCCACAGCGTCCCAAATAGGCCCCCAGGTTATCGCAATGTGCTGCGATGACCTGAGAGGTCGAGAATAAGTTGACAAGCTTCCGGCACTGCCTCTGTTTCAGAATCAGAGCGAAAAAAAAGACGAATTTTTGTCAACGAGTATCTAAACAACGGATGGCGTTTTGAGAAGTTAGCAAACTTCCTTAGCCTGTTGCAGTGCCCCGCTGTAATATTGTCATTGCAACATAGACCATGAAACAAGTAACTGAAAAGACAATTGGCAACTTTAGTTAATAAGCAAACGGGATGCGACAGCTCCTTTCCCACTTGTAGAGGTGGCCGATTAATTTTGTTCGATTAACCAGCAATCATTCATCATTTTACCTTTAATCGATTAATCGCTTTCGATGCAGGGTTTTTCCTCGATTAATTGATTAATGGCAATATTGCCGGACGCATTAAAAAGGTTGAAACAATGGTATCTAGTTTTAGAGGACCCTGTTTTAATGTTTGAGAGGTGGAACCAAGTTAGAAATATAACTGTGTAAAGTCTGATGACGAATAATCTTTCATTTGTTAGACTAAATAGAGTTGGCACTACTGGCCTTTGAAAAGATAAATTATGTATGTTATAAAATAGCACTTAGAGCAAAATTAAAGAAGATATATAGCACGGGAGAATTACTACACAGTACAGTTAAACAAGAAATAAGGAAAATAGCAAAAGTGAAAGGTGAAGCTCAACCAAGATATATAAGAAATTGCTATATGCACAGGTGAAAAGAAAATAACTGGTTCAACATTTTAAGCCACATGCTCTTTCCTACAGAGTGAGGGAATGTCAATTGGCTGGGATGTTTGGGTGAAACCGACGCCTTCTTTCAGTGGCCACACAACCAGCCACACAATCAGCATGCAAGAATATAGAACATAAGCCATAGATTCGCTGGAAGCGACACAAACTCCATCGCTACGTCAAATGCATGCTCCAAACCGGCGCGAATGCTGCGCCACGTCTTTTGTGGACTGGGAGTAACACGGCAATCAATGGCTGGGTTATAGTATGCCTTGAATTGCGAGGGCATTCGACGCCTCCGGCTTCGGGTGGCGTGGTGGCGGGTGCGGTGTGGGGGAATAGAGGGGGGCGCGCAGCTCGGCCTGACTCGGAAAAACAGTCCCCGACAGTCGCTCTACCACACCCGCACACTCACTGTTCGTGCACCGCCATTCCAGCACGATTTCAAAATTTTCCCGCCACTGCTGTCAAACCATCGCAAAACGATTAGCCGAACATGTCTATTCGAACAAGTCGATTAAATGAAAGATGGACATCGATGAAGATTAATCGTATTGGCGGGATACTTTTAACCAATTAGTCGATCAATCATTCATCGATATTACCAACCCTACCCGCTTGGTGTCCACCCTACTGAAAGGACAAGTAATAGACAAACCGTATTTGCATCGGTTAAATCCTATTTTTAGATGATATTGTTGCGTTAAAATGAGAGGTGTTCAAATAGCTACACTTCAGGAAGACGACCTTCGAATATCGAATCAAATACCCAAGATTTTCATTATTTAAACAGTGCGTAATATCAAGCTTGTGCTACTGGAGTGCGCCTGGCAAGAATATTTGTTATTTAATTGATGCATGTAATGGCGTTAACAACGGTGTGCGGTCAACAGATATACTTGTAAATCGGAAACAACTGAAATGTGATCCTATCTGTTGCACCACTGAAACAAAGGAATTCGGATGCACATAGAGTTGTTAAAGGGCCTCTCACCAGATATGGCCATTTCGAACTGACAAGCGCAGTACATAAAATGCGCAATGTGCCTGCAAAGTACTACATCCCTACGCGCCGCGGAAAGAGCTTACATTTCAAACCAAACGCCGTTTGCCCTTCTCATCGCGGGTGCCACGCTCCCAGCCGGAGAGGTGACGTATATGCGCAAGTGCACCTACGTAGATGGTAATGCTGTGACGTCGCTCTCAGTGACTCGCGACTTCTAGAATTATTCAAGGCAACATCAGTTATTTGTTTAATCTGATGCTTCAAACGATTAATTAATGTTTAGAGAAATAATAAAGTCTACAAACCGAATGTCTGCGTGTCTTTGTTTTACTTCGTACCGTGGCAAGAGAGATGTACTTCAGTTTCGTCAGCTGGTTCTTTTGTCGTGCAGTCGCGCGCGCAGAGAGAGAAACTGTCATTTTCTACCGAGTGCCAGTGCGCGATCAAGCTCTGTGATCGGCTTACGTCTGCCTCAGTGTTCGTGACTGGGGAAATGACTTATACCGCTGGTCAGGTGTTCTCGTGCACAGCGCGCAAAGTTGTGTTTTAAGCGAAACGAGACAAACTCAACACCTCACGCGTGAGACCGTCAGCGGAAGTGAGAGAGAGAAAAGAAGGCGGGGCCCGTGACGTTTGCGTCAAGCGATCGCTCCAGCTCCGCTATGGGAGAACGCAGGGAAGGGATTTCGCTTGCGGAGGCTAGACGACGGCAAGTGGAGAGAGTGTCTGTGTTGGCGGTGGCACTGGCATCCTGAAATCAAGGGTTCGCGGCACTGAAATATTTTTATCTCGGCTATTAATGAACGCATTTGAAAAATTATTGTGCTAGAACGCTCCCTAGAAGGCACGTAATAATTTCAACTTTATTGTTAGATGTGAAAGGGGCATACGATAACGTTTTACATGAGGCCATTCTCGACGCTCTTGCGACGGTTGGCCTAGGTGGTCGAGTCTTTTTGTGGATTGCAAGTTACCTATCTGCAAGATCATTCTATGTGTTAACTGACGATAGCCCAACTACGCGACAGTATACCAGCAGGGGCGTTCCTCAAGGCGGTGCTCTCAGCCCGACGCTATTCAACCTCGCTCTTGTTGGACTTGCTGAATACTTGCCAACTACCATCAAAATTTCAATATACGCTGACGACATCTGTGCCTGGACTTCGGCAGTCACACGTCCTCAGATACGTGCGCGGCTTCAAAGAGCGGAAACTTTGACAGCGAACTACTTGTGTAAACAAGGTCTCAGCATATCACCAGAAAAATGCGCACTAGTGGCATTTACTCACAAACCGATGACGCCTTATGTCATCTCAATCAATGGGCGTACCATTTCCTATGTCAGAACCCACAGATTTCTTGGCGTAATTATTGACCGAGACCTCAGTTGGAGCCCGCACGTGGCCTACATGAAACGGCGCCTAACAGCAACTTCCCAGTTGTTTAAATACTTGACAGGAAAGACGTGGGGGGTGTCGGTAGACGCAATGCTGAAACTCTACAGAGCTCTTTTCTCGGTTTTTTTAAGATATAGTCTACCTGTACTGAACACCTGCAAGACAAATATTCGTGTCCTGCAGGCAGCACAAGCTCAAGCACTCAGAGTTTGCCTTGGTTTGCCCAGATGCACGTCAACAGACGCAACTATTGCGATTGCTCGGGACCATCCAATGCGAACTCACATTACGGTGGAAGCCCTGAGAACGCACATCAGACATTTTGCACGTGCCCCCTATCATCACCTTGCAACACTAACTTCAGACAAGCACCAAGCATCATTCTCTAAAACTATCAAGTACAACGACAAACTTCCCTCGGGCTTCACCGCTGCATCTAAACCATCGATACCCCCTTGGTGTCTTATCAGCCCCACAGTCCATCTCAGTGCACCAGGAATCGGGAAAAAGTCTGAACTGTCGTCGCCTGTGCTGAAACAACTGTCTCTGCTTCTTCTGCACGAGAGGTACGCGGACAGTGAACACATTTATACTGATGGTTCCACAAACATCCAGTGTTCGTCCGGTGCTGTGGTTGTCCCAGCAAGAACTATTACCATCAGCTTTAGGACTGATCACCCAACAACATCGACATCTGCGGAGCTAGCTGCTTTTCGCGCTGCACTTTATTTCATCAATCGCGAGCCATCTCGACAATGGTCAATCTTCAGTGACTCAAAGGCAGCCCTACAATCTGTGCTATCAGCTCTGCGTCGCGGGCCATTCGAACAGCTCGTATACGATATTAGATGCCTACTCCATACATCACAGGAGAAAGGACACCACGTGACGTTTCAGTGGATGCCAAGTCACTGCGGCGTCATAGGAAACGAAGACGCCGATAATGCCGCTCGGGCAGCTCTTGAAGACGCACAAGAAGAGGCCATACCACTTTCACGGTCCGATGCAGTTAGCAGACTTCGAGTGCTTGCACAGGAGATCACGCTCTCTCTATGGTGCACACCAAACAGCCAGACCAACCGTAGCAACCGTCAATACCACCTGCCCTCTTTGATGCATGTCTGTATGCCAACTGGACTCCGCCGAAAAGAGGCGACTCTGCTTTATCGCTTATGGCTAGGGGTGGCTTTTACGAAATCTTATTCATTTCGCATTGGCATGGCCGACAACGCTCTCTGCAATGCCTGTCTTTGCGAGGAGACGCTCGAACACATTCTGTGCGACTGTCCTGAATATAATGTTCAGCGACAGTCCCTGGCATACGTTCTAGCGCACCTTGACGCTAGACCATTGTCCCTCGAAACGATTTTCACATGCCGCCGACAGAAGACAGGGCAGCTGTAGGCGACGAAGGGACTACTTCGGTTTTTGAAAGAGACGGGATTTGACAAGCGGCTGTGACAGTGATATCACGTACCACGCAATAGTGATGCACTCTAACGGACGACGTGTGTGCTGTGCTATGTGCTCTCTCTCTCTCCTTTCCTCATCTTTCATCCCCCATTACGCTCCCATGTGTAGGGTAGCAAACCGGTTAAACTAAAGTGGTTAACGTCCCTGCCTTTCCTTCTCCACTTTTTCTTCCTTCCAGCGTAGAACCAAAATTTTCTATGTAGCCTGGCGAGGGGCCCTATAAGAAGAGTTTGAACAGCTGAACCGAAAAAAAAAACGGCCTGAGAAAGGCAGACCAGGACGTCGTCATCCTGCACGGTCTTTCTCCCAGGTTTTGTTTTTACAGCGAACCTGTATATGGCAAGGTTATTCCGGATCACTTCTCAGTGGACATACGCCAATAATTTTTCATACGTGGGGCAATCCCGAAGATTGTGCAATGCCAGTCCAACCTGGGGCGAAGGTGGATCAGGCGTTAAGCACTCCTCATACGTGGGCCGATACCGAAGAAAGTACAATGCCGGGCAGGTGCGCGCAGAGGTGAATCAGGCGTTAAGCACTAGTCCCCATACGTGCGCCGATCCCGAAGATAGTGCGATGCCGGCCTGACCCGCGGCGAAGGTGAAGCAGGCGTTAAGCCATTAGTCCCTGAACAGCTTTCAGGCCTGCGCCCAACATTTTGGCGTCATATCCGGCAGGCCGACACTTCCAGAAGCCGCAGCGTCGGCGACATGAGTTTAACCTCGTTCTTTCACGCTTCTGGCAGCGCGCGGACCGGTTGGTTGGAGCGGTGTGGCCGCGTTTATCGTTTCCCTTTGTTGCTTTGCAGTAATTTTGTTTCCGTGCGCGATGTGCAGTGGGTGCTAAAATGATAAATAAGTGTTGTGTGCCGGGCTGCACCGGCGACTACGATGAGGGGAAGAGGATACAAGTGTAATCTTTCCCTAAAGACGACGACACTTTCAAGAAGAGGCTAGGCGCCATTCCTAGGAAGGACTTCACGCCCGCTTCGTACAATAAGGTAAGCACTCTTGATGGTGCTGTTGTGTGCCCCTAGTGGCTCGTACTCGTTATGCACATTTACGCTGATACTTCCGAAGACCAGATAGACTTATTGTGCCCACACAGACTGTAAACACGCTTACACAAAGGGGAGAGCATTAGGTTATTTTAATAAGTGGCTTCTCGGGCGTTTACGAGACGTTTGTACCTTGCTGCAGGTTTGCGAGGATCATTTCCACGCTTCATACATCGAGAGCACGACTTCATACACGGATCCAAGAACAGGAAACGTTCTTACAGTTGCACTGCCAGTACCGCAGTTGCGAAGTGGATCTGTGCCCACAGTTTTTTCCGGCTGTCCTTCGTACCTTTAAGCACCAGCACCAGCACGAGAGAAGCACCTGATGCCAAGAGGAGCCGAATAGAAGCTTCCCAACTGGCCCGTGCTGTCGAAGAGTCACTGGCTTCACATGAGGCGGAGCAGGAGAGAGACCATTTTTCATCCCTCGAAGAACTCAAGGCGCGCTTGCAAGTGGAATCAGTGTCGGTGAAGTGGACTGTGATCCATAAAGAAAAATGCACGATTTTTTTGAACATCATAGACGATCGTGAACCTTGGTTGAAGGCATCATTGACGGTGTTCGAAAACCTTCGAGTGTCTGCCTGCTATCAAGGCTTCGTGATCAAGAACCTTGGTAACGCTGTTGTACCGGACTAAGTTCGCAATGTCAGCTCCTTGCTGAAACTTTGGACAACCTGTGCATGCTGTCTGAGGAGCGTTGTAGTTCTCGCCACCTGTCGCTTACAATACATTCCCTTCTAGACGTATTGGAAGGAAGCACTAATGAAGACAAGAAAGGGGCTGTAAAGTTTATAAAATAAAAGCTACTATTGCTTTATGAAGAGCGTATTCAGTACAGCACACAGGTAATGGTGTTGGCATGCATTCTCCACACGATATCGCCGCATGCCTATAAGTTTTTGAGAGGAACAAGTACACTAACCTTGCCCCATCCGAGCACTATCAGGAAAGTGTGCTCATCTGTTCAAATGTGCCCAGAAATTGATTCTTGCGATGAAACTTTCCTTCAGTATGCTTCCCAGAGATTTAAACATCTGCAGCCATATGAACACACCATGACGTTGATGCTTGATGAAATTCATATCAAGCCTTGTTTTTATTACAAGGGTGGGAACATATGTGGTGCTGCAGTGAATTCCAACGAGGCAGCCACATCAGTACACGTATTTATGGTTCAAAGCCTGCTGGGCTCATTCAAGGAGGTAGCACACATTCGTCCGGTAAAAACCATACAGGGCGACCAACTTCATGTCATACTGAAGAAGGTAATCTTACGCTTAGAATAGATTGGGTACAGGGTCATAGCTGTTGTCTGTGACAATAACTCACTAAACAGGAAGGCAATGAAGATGTTTCTGCCAAAGCCGATACTTCGTCATATTTGCACACATTCGGCAAACCCAGATCGACCGTTATTTTACGTGGTAGATGCTGTGCATATCTTTAAGTGCATAAGAAATAATTGGCTGAACCAGAAAAAATGCAGGCACTTGCTTTTTCTACCCACGCTGCGAGTTTTTAAACAATGATGCTCGTCCTGAATTCAGAATGACTGCCCCATTTAGGCATTTGAGAGATTTATATAAAGAGGAGTCATCGCTGCTGCTAAAGTCTGGGTATTTGGCTTAATGTCAAAGGCGCTTAATCCAATCAACTTGCAACGGCAGAATATTAAGCTGGTACTGCAGGTTTTTAATCCGCACGTAGCCGCAGCTCTGGCAGCTCGCAGTGGTGAAGCCAATTTTCAGCATGCGCCAGCAACAGCAGATATAATCAAAATTATTCTTCGCTGGTGGAGTATTGTCAACGTAAAGACACCGAATAAAGGATTCCATCATCGTAATGTTTACAAAGAACCCATGTCATACCATACAGGTGACCCAAAAGTAGCTTTTCTAAATGATTTCATTACATGGCTCGACGTCTGGGAATCTTATGGACACGACACTGGAGTGCTTACCAAGGAGACATTAAGTGCCCTAAGGCTCTTTGCTCAATCCTTGTTGGAATCGGTAAAGTACTGCATAAGTGAGCTTCACTTCAAGTACTTCCTACTCGCGAAAGTCCAAGCGGATCCTCTCGAGAGTCGTTTTGGACAGTACCGGCAGATGGCTGGTGGGCTGTACCACATATCTGTGAAACAGAGGGCAGGATTCGCCTTCAAAATGCCCTCCCAAGGATGAGCACTGATGACCTCAGAGGCATCGAAGATACAAACAGTGTCAGAGATGTAGGCACCTCCTTTAGTGTTCACGTTAGCAACGATGACCTTGACGCACTCAGAGCACGAATGCCAGTTATTGGTTATGTTGGTGGTTATTGTGCGCATGCTACAATGAAAGTTCTAAAGTGTGAAAGTTGTCGAGGGCACTTGGTTGTTACTGGAAATGAGACCGAAATGGATGAAGACACGTATTCCTTAATCCCAGAACTGGATCGAGGATGCCTCAAATTTCCCTCCGCCCTTGTGATTACAATAGTCATGTACACGAAGGTTGTAGTTACAAAGCTTGTGACACAAAGTGCCTGCTGTAAGAGTTGTAGGACGATCTCGCCGCTGCCACCATTTGTAAGATTTGGAGTCGGGCTTGTAGGACGATCGGAGGAACCTGAGTGGACAGGACTTAGGCGAGCAGAATTTATTTACATGTTATTTACATTTGAACATGAGATACATTTACACAGTCTATGCGTGACTCCCAAATGGCGCCCGCAAGACAAAGCATACAGCAAACGAGCACACAGCTCACGAGTACATTTCGAGCACTGAGCACGACGACGAGCACACTCTAGCAGCCGACAATCACTGCTTATAAGCACTCCGTTCGACGTCATCGTTCGACGTCATCGTTCGATCTCACCGTAGACCAGCCGCCTCTCTGCGGGACGGTTTGGTCTGGCTGTTGCCATTGGTAGGCGCTTCGTTGTCGTCTACCCTGGTGGGCGGGACGACAAATTTTGTTGACGTCACACAGGTTGTCAATCATCTGGAAAGGAACCGGTTCCCTGCGACGAGAGGAACCACGGAGAAGTGGTTCGCTCGAGGGTCGCGCGCGGTGGCGAGCATGATGTCGAGGGTTGCTAGGGCAACCGTGGCTGCCGGCTAGTCTCGCGCCAGCTGACGAGCCGGCACCTATACGAGACGAGACAGAGAAGGCAATGGCGGCTCCTTTGGTTGTGCTGCTGGCGAGCGCCGAAAGACAACGACGCGACGAGAGGCAACGACGTCACGCGTTCGGCATGGCCGAAGAAGAGTTTCGAAGGCATTTTAGGCTCTCCAAAGACATAGTGCGACGTCTTTGCGATGCGCTGGAAAAACATCTCGGACCTCAAATATTTCGTGGTGTCGACACTACGATGAAAGTGCTGTGCGCGATGCGGTTTTTTGCCACCGGGAGCTTTCAACAGTGCGTCGGGAATCAACAAGCGATTGCACTGTCGCAGCCTTCGGTCAGCCGGATCATTACAGCCGTCGCCAAGGCCATTACGGTTGCGGGCAAAGAAAAAGGATGGGTTAGATTCCCATCCACGGCGCAACAGAAAGCCGCCGTCAGCTGCTGGCCCAACACACACGATGCCTTTGCTAGGTTGGGGTGCTCCTCGACAAATGAAGCGAGTATTTCGCGCTGCCTCGCTGAAACAGGATCCAGCCGCCTGTCCTTGTGCGACGACATCGTTTCGGTTTCGGCGCGCGAACAAGTCCAAAACGTAAACAAAGCGAGGCAAGTTGTTTGCATAACGTATGGCACACCACCTAGCGACTAAATAAGAAAACAACACAAATAAAATTACAACTCCCAGTAGCCGTCTGCGCCGCAAGCTCACATTTATTACTGAAAATTATATTTGCAAGTGTTCTTTACAAACCAATATTTTTTATCAAACCAGCAACATCCTTCAATTGCTATGCCACCCCCCAAGTACAACAAACAAAAATGATGACGTGATCTTGCGGCAGACCGCCGCTCGTTGATTGGTTCCCCTCACGCCGCCCCGTTCCACTCTTTCTCCGAGTGACGTAATCCAGATGTAACAGCCAGACCGAACCGGTTCCAAAGCGAACCGCGACAGAATACGGCCGCAGAGCTGCCTTTCTCCTGTTCTCCGAACGAGGCGCTTGGTGGATGAACGCCGCCGTAGTCAAGTTCTCCAAAGGAAGTTCACGGCTGGTTAGCGCTGTCCTGGCTGGTTCTCTGAAGGGCGCCACCACCCCGGATCGGTCGACGCATCTGCAGCGGACGCACCTGCAGCAGTACCCCTGCAGGCCGATCCTAACACTGCACACAGTTTCTCCATGGGCCCAACCAAAGGAGTGTCGTTAGGCAACTGACTACATACCCTCTGCCGAGGCTTGAGGACATAGATGAATGTGAAAATGAGCACAGCTACGAGCTCCTTGTCGCACTAGTTGCAAACTTTGCAGCAAACATAATGCTGAACAACTTGTGCGAACAAAGGAATGATCATATAAATATTAGAAAAGAACAGAGGGCAAAACACCGAAATTATAATATCTTTCTTGAAAAGTAATTTTCCATACCTTGTACTCTGCACATTTAATTGTGTTAACTTGCACTGCGGGTACTTTATTGCAGTTTTCTGATGTGATTTCTTCGGCGAACTTCTGCCTGTTAAAGTACAATAAGCCTTCTTTTGTTTGTGTCGTGCATATTTTCTAGCTTAGATTTAAACGGCAGTTTGTTGTTTTGTAATTTGAAATTGTAGTGTTTTCAGCATGTAAATGCGATATGTTTCCTTTTTTCCCATTGAACTAAACCTCAGACAGTTCTTGTTGTGATTGTTGAATTACTTATTTGTGAAAACTTGTGGCTGTATGTGCTTTGATTGTGCAGAGTGCAAGCAGAGATAGTGCAATTTGGTTTGTGCTTTGGGATTTCTTGTGGATGCCTCTACCTGTAGCAGTGCAATAAGTGGTTCTATTCGTCACTTATTTATCCTACTATAGTCTGCAATTTGGCTACCAGTGTGTTTAATGGACAGTGGTGTTTTCGCATGTCTTTGGCTCTGAAACGCAACGTGTTGTGTTTGATGCTTTTGAAGTGCAGCATTTTTCAATCTGATAAATGAGTGAAATAATATTTTTGTCAAAGCTACAATTAAAATGGCAGCATGATTTTCGTGTTCTAACTTTTCGCATGGCTTTGGCATTGGAGTGTGCTATGTTCTGCTTTCTGTCATTATACAGAGTCTCCTAGTGCGCACATTAATAAACAAATGGCTGTTTTCGGGTATTGTTACTGGGCGTGCCTCTTATCAGTGCAATGACTTCTTTTGGCTGTCAGTTATGATTTTATAGCACGCAGTACAAAAAGCAACATGTGTCTATATTACAGCGCGATATCGCTTGCTGTTATTCATTTCAGCCGCGAACATTGTGTAGTGGTAAATATGTTTACAGACAGCGTCTGCTGTGATCAATAAATATGGATAATTCCCTTCGTAGTATTAATTATTACAATTACCCTGATAAATCGTGCGAACCTGGCGGTCGAGGAACCTGTATGTGACACCAGTTCTCGCGAGGCAAGCGCGCAGCAAGCGCTCGCGGCTCTCCCAGACGGCGCGTTGTGACGTCGTCGACGTCACATCACGTGACGCGCAGGCCTGAAACCTGTTCAGGGGGTAATGGTTAAGCACTCCCCATACGTGGCCCGATCCCGAAGATAGTGCGATGCCGGGCCGACCCGCGGCGGAGGTGAATCAGGCGTTAAGCACTAGTCTCCATACCTAGGGCGATCCCACATGCGGACTCTTATAGTGGTGCCTCTTGTGTGCGTGAATTTCAGACACCGCAACAAGCAATACTGCAGCGGACAAGGATTACTTAGCATTGATCTCAAAGAGGAAGTAATTCATGCGATGGCGGCGTCCGCGCACAGAGCCCAATGAGTGAGGCTTGTTAGATATCACTGAAGTCCGCTTATTCATTTTATTGCGCTCGCAATTATATGGACACTGCAGGCTTATTTCTGCCGTCGTCGTCGTCGTGATGTTCCGCATAAAGTCAAAGGACGATAACATCGTCGCCGCGCGTCGTATGCTGTATATGCGCATGAAAACGTGTGACAGTGAGCCGACGATGGTAGCTCAATCTCGCGCGCGCAAAGGCGGAAAGCGGATAGGAAGCGAGCCGTCGTTGGTCGCGCGCCAGGTACCGGAGGGAGGGCAGGGGGGTGGTTCTACTCTGGCGGCGATTGCGTATGGTACGGCAGCGCAGGCCCTATCTTGAAAGCTATCTTTGATGCGTACAGAGTCTAGGTGCGACTCATAGCTTCGTGCGCGCTCTGTTCTCGCCACTCAGTTTACGTTGAAGCGATAGGCAGCACGAAGGTCGCTTCGCTGGCTGGTGCTGCCACGCTTCCTCACGCCAGCGTTTTGACAGTGAGTGTCCGCGGTCATCGAGTGAGATGTGTTCATGTTTGCTTGTGGGCGTGTGACACCGTGCTTCAGTTAGTAAGCGAATGTCGAGGAACACGGCGTTTACAGGAAGTTTACACGGCGAAACTACTATTCTTGCTTCGTTTAGCTGCCTACTAATTTGCTATCGCGATCGATGCTTCGCTTTTCGGGCGAAACTGCGATTTCTCTTTAGATGTTCTCACATGCAAAGCGTTCAGTAAATTTCTCATTTAAAGTATTACCGTTATTTCCCCTATAGATGCCGTTTGCCAAGCGTGCTGTCTGTTTTAAAAGAAGTGTGCCCTACTCACGCGAGCGGGCCCGGAGCGGGTGTTAGATTTTGTGCGAGTGCTGCACAGGCTGCCTCTATGCCGTTTACAGTATACACCTTGGTACCAAACCAACGCTGACCGCCGCGCTTACAAAATGCTTGACACTTTAGGGGTGATCATTTTAAGTTGTATGGAATTTTTAAAAAATCATCTGTTGCAGATAACATAATTCTAGTCCTTGAGCTGGATTGCCGACATTAAATGTACGGAAAATCGAAATATATATTCAACTAATTAGCGAAATATTACCAATTAAGCTCTTAATAAATTACTTTACGGCGCATATAGCAATTTACGAATTGTAGCCGGCGAGATTGTCAGGCGTATCCACTTGGAAAGAATTTCGAGAACAACACCAGTTTGGAGATATGCGCCATCAAAGTCGCCGTAAATATTTATTGTTGATGGACTTACTTTTTTAACAAAACGATCTTTTATGCATTGAAGTATAAAAGTAACTGGGACACTCATGTATTTTGACCCACACTTTGAGAAATATCTCGAAACTGGTGCCATCCTGGAAGTTTAAGTGGATGCGTCTTGCAAACTCACTGGCTACAATTTGTAAATTGCAATGTGCAGTAAATTAATTAATTAGGAAGCTATTAGTCAACTTTTGTTAATTTGCGTATGTGTTTCGATTTTTCGTGCTAGTAACCTCCGCGTATTCGAATAATACGGCTCAACGACTAGAATTACGCAATTTGGCACAGGCGATTTTTTAAATTTTCGTAAATCTTAAAGATCATCACCCTGTATAGCTCTGCCCGCAAGCACAGTGGCCTATACTTGGTTTAGAAGAGACAGGCAACGCAAATTCATGTATTAGCGGCAGTATATAGTTCTATGAGAAAGTACGATCTATAATAAACAGGTGCGAAGAGCGCGCGGCATACAATAAAAGAAAATAGAAAAGGCTCCGGATGCTTCTGCTGTAAAGCGAATTCTGAGTGTACTCGGAAGATCTTCAGCTCACTGATAGACTGGCCTTAAAAAATAAATCGCGCGCAGAAATTAACAGGGAAAAGTGCGGGGCTCCCCGGTGCCAGAAAAAGGCGGTGACAAAGGAGCAGTTATAATCTGCAGGGCAGCGTTGAATAGAAAACAATGAATAGAAAAATCGACGGATGTAAAATATCCAGGCAAACAATACGGAGCGTAAAAATGGCACCGCGTGAAGTTTTTCTCTTTGTTTCCGGCGTTCCTTAGAGGACCTGACGTGTTGCGCGTTAGAACCGAAGCGAAACAAACAGACCTTGCAGTTGTTCATTTCCCGGTATTTTCGTTCCAGCACTTGGTTCGCCAAAGTGGTGACCTTCCTCAAAGCCAGGTGTCGTAACGTAGCGGGGCTTATTAAAGAAAGAACCAGAAAACAATCTCTTGTGCGTGCTAAAAGAGTGAAGATTCCGGATAAGATTTTTCATGACAACACAAATCAGCGCAATCGGATAATGTGAGCTCATATAGAGAGGATGGGAGAGGGGAACCGGAAGAACGACACCGATGATTTGAGATAGCCTTGAATCAAGCGACTGTAGTGATGGCTTTGCGCCAATCAGCTCTCTCCATCGTGGCACAACAACAACAAAACTCTGACCAGCTGTTGCGTGCCGAGATCGCTAATTGAGCGATCTAAATATGCAGCACCATCTTGAAAAGGACTTTCATGAAGTATAGGAGAACGGGAGACATTACATAATTTTTGCAGAGCATTGTTCAGGGAGAAGATTATTCGGGCCATAGGGTACATTTTGCGTGATTACAGTATTGACATGTCCGAGCAGAGTATCGTACTGAATTAATGGGCACACATGAAATGGACAAACAAGATGCGACTCGCAGAAAAAAATATATCAAATTATGGGGTTTTACGTGCCAAAACCACTTTCTGATTATGAGGCACGCCGTAGTGGAGGACTCGGGAAATTTTGACCACCTGGGGTTCTTTAACGTGCACATAAATCTAAGCACACGGGTGTTTTCGCCTCCATCGAAATGCAGCCGCCGTGGCCGAGATTCGTTCCCGCGACCTCGTGCTCAGCAGCCCAACACCATAGCCACTGAGCAACCACGGCGGGTGACTCGTAGAAAAGCTGAACCTGGAAGTTAAGGAAAATTGCGTTTGACAGTTACTGTAGTTTTGAAGTTAACAAGTAACTGGGCTTCCGCGTTACAATAGAATAACATGAATGAGATCCGGTAAGGAGCCGTACGTCACTTTATCCCAGAAACAAAATAGCTAGAGGATTGGAGTCTAAACGTATTCAGTCGAACGATGACGGTGCTCAAAAGAACGTTCAACGCGTTTCATCAGAGAGAGAGAGAGAGAGGATGCATAGAAAGGCAGAGTTAGCCAGAGGTAGTTCCGGTTGGCTACCCTGCACGAAGGAAAGGAGTAGGGGGATAAAAAGAGAACGAGAGTGGAAGGGGAGAAAGAGAGAGGGGGAAGAGAGACGAACACAAACAAACCGTGTATACTATTAGCCCCAAAAAACGAAATACGGGTGCGCTGCGAGCGCCGCTCGCATAACGTCAGGACACGGACTCGTGCCTGTCGTCTTCTGCAGTTCGGGCGGTGTCCGGGCGCCTTCTGCAGTGTTTTCGTTGATTCGCTCTCGTTCCTTCTGCTTGTATACTTATGGCGGTCGCCTCAAATATATTTTTGCGACTTTTTCGTTCCCGAAAATTTATTCAAAAAGCTTATTTCTTAGACGACAATACAGTTCTCAAAGGCAACGCTACAGTGACAGCCGAAGGAGAGCACACCAGCCCATTGCGGGTTTTTCATGCGTGGATCGACAACCGCAAAAATATAGCATATAAGAATCCAGTTACGATGCTATAACTGCCGCGGTGCAACAAGTATGTCACAAACGCTGGCTATATATGACTTCTACAACAGTTACCTTTATTTGAATCCGCTAAAACAGGTTTGCTCACGACGAGTAGTTCATGGCATAATATCGAATGTTTGCATTTCTTCACAGAAACGCTCGGCAGTAACACAATGACTTAACACCGCAGTTTAGATTCTACCAGCTCCACTTGCTTCTTTAATTGCTACTCATAATTAGGCGTTTCTTCACGTGTTTACTTTAAGCGGCGGTAATTTAATGTAAAGCTGATTGAGGGTTACAGCCGTTTGCTGAATACGAAAAAGAATGTGCCAATACATATTCCCTTTTCCGTGCAACACGTTCAACTCACTTGAGCAATTTACTGGTGTTTGTTGCTTGAGGAATATACATTTCGAATCTGGCGAACTGACACAGGCTGCTCGGCCCAACTTCTTTAGTGAAATATGCCTTTTGGACCGTATGGCTGCAGCCAGAAAGAAGCCGCAGCGTCATTCATTAGTAGTATGGGGCATATTGAAGATATCATAATTCCCCGGTGGAGGGTCAAAAATCAAGTGAAATATGTGAGGCTTGTGGTATCTTCCTTATGAAGGTTTCCGAGGCTCTCTTTTATGTGCTGACGAACTGAATAGTTCTCCGTTCGTATAATTAAACAACGCTCGATCGAGACATGGTAAGGCAGAAGGCGCTTGAATTTTCCTTTTCTAAGCACCCTAAGTGCCGCTGTAGTACCTCGAGTATACTTAGGCATTGCAATTGGCGCTGTAAAAAACTGAGTCATGGTTTCAATTCAAAGTTGTAGTAAACTGATGGGTTTCGCGAACAATGCGTGCCTCGCCATAACTACGGTCGGTTGCTTCCGTTGCGTGAGGGGTGTGCCATATTTCCAATAAAGGCTACTGAGGGCCACCATGAAGCAGTTCATGGCTTGCAATTGTTTGGCTCTCGATCTTAACCCCGAAACTTTTTTTTCAGGTGATTGCTACTATGGTATTTGAGAATTAACTATGTAAATGCTCTACATTACGCGCCGTCGTGTTAGCAGCCATGATCAATTCATTTCATGGGGGCCTGTTTCAGAGAGCAGTGAAAGTAGCAGCAAACTTTTTCATGCGAAATGCACGCCTAACTCTTTCTTTTACGCATTAATAAAGGGGCCATATTTGACTAGAACTGACCGTTCTACTCAATAAGAGGTACAAATTGAAGGTAGTACAAGTCTACGCCCCTACATCCAGTCATGATGACCAGGAAGTCGAAAGCTTTTATGAAGGCGTGGAATCGGCGATGGGTAAAGTCAAAACAAAATACACTATACTGATGGGCGACTTCAATGCCAGGGTAAGCAAGAAGCAGGCTGGAGACAAGTCAGTGGTGGAATATGGCATAGGCTCTAGGAATAGCAGGGGAGAGTTATTAGCAGAGTTTGCGGAACAGAATAATATGCGGATACTGAATACCTTTTTCCGCAAGCGGGTTAGCCGAAAGTGGACGTGGAGGAGCCCGAATGGTGAGACTAGAAATGAAATCGACTTCATACTCTGCGCGAACCCTGGCATCATACAAGATGTAGACGTGCTCGGCAAGGTGCGCTGCAGTGACCATAGGATGATAAGAACTCGAATTAGCCTTGACTTCAGGAGGGAACGGAAGAAACTGGTACATAAGAAGCCAATCAATTAGTTAGCGGTAAGAGGGAAACTAGAGGAATTCCGGATCAAGCTACAGAACAGGTATTCGGCTTTAACTAAGGAAGAGGACCTTAGTGTTGAAGCAATGAACGACAATCTTATGGGCATCATTAAGGAGTGCGCAATAGAAGTCGGTGGTAAAGCCGTTAGACAGGAGACCAGTAAGCTATCGCAGGAGACGAAAGATCTGATCAAGAAACGCCAATGTATGAAAGCCTCTAACCCTATAGCTAGAATAGAACTGGCAGAACTTTCTAAGTTAATCAACAAGCGTAAGACAGCTGACATAATTAACTATATAGTATGGATAGAATTGAACAGGCTCTCAGGAACGGAGGAAGCCTAAAAGCAGTGAAGAAGAAACTAGGAATAGGCAAGAATCAGATGTATGCGTTAAGAGACAAAGCCGGCAATATCGTCACTAATATGGATGAGATAGTTCAAGTGGCTGAGGAGTTTTATAGAGATTTATACAGTACCAGTGGCACCCACGACGATAATGGAAGAGAAAATAGTCTAGAGGAATTCGAAATCCCACAGGTAACGCCGGAAGAAGTAAAGAAAGCCTTAGGAGATATGCAAAGGGGGAAGGCAGCTGGGGAGGATCAGGTAACAGCAGATTTGTTGAAGGATGGTGGGCAGATTGTTCTACAGAAACTGGCCACCCTGTATACGCAATGCCTCATGACCTCGAGCGTACCGGAATCTTGGAAGAACGCTAACATAATCCTCATCCATAAGAAAGGGGACGCCAAAGACTTCAAAAATTATAGACCGATCAGCTTACTGTCCGTTGCCTACAAAGTATTTACTAAGGTAATTGCAAATAGAATCAGGAACACCTTAGACTTCTGTCAAACAAAGGACCAGGCAGGATTCCGTAAAGGCTACTCAACAACAGATCATATTCACACTATCAATCAGGTGATAGAGAAATGTGCGGAATATAACTAACCATTATATATAGCTTTCATTGATTACGAGAAAGCGTTTGATTCAGTCGAAACCTCAGCAGTCATGGAGGCATTGCGGAATCAGGGTGTAGACGAGCCGTATGTAAACATACTGAAAGATATCTATAGCGGCTCCACAGCCACTGTAGTCTTCCATAAAGAAAGCAACAAAATCCCAATAAAGAAAGACGTCAGGCAGGGAGATACGATCTCTCCAATGCTATTCACAGCGTGTTTACAGGAGGTATTCAGAGACCTGGATTGGGAAGAATTGGGGATAAGAGTAAATGGAGAATACCTTAGTAACTTGCGCTTCGCTGATGATATTGCCTTGCTTAGTAACTCAGGGGACCAATTGCAATGCATGCTCACTGACCTGGAGAGGCAAAGCAGAAGAGTGGGTCTAAAAATGAATCTGCAGAAAACTAAAGTAATGTTTAACAGTCTCGGAAGAGAACAGCAATTTACAATAGGTAGCGAGGCACTGGAAGTGGTAAGGGAATACAGGTAGTGACGGCAGATCTGGATCATGAGACGGAAATAACCAGAAGAATAAGAATGGGCTGGGGTGCGTTTGGCAGGCATTCTCAAATCATGAACAGCAGGTTGCCACTATCCCTCAAGAGGAAAGTGTATAACAGCTGTGTGTTACCAGTACTCACGTATGGGGCAGAAACCTGGAGGCTTACGAAAAGGGTTCTGCTGAAATTGAGGACGACGCAACGAGCTTTGGAAAGAAGAATGATGGGTGTAACGTTAAGGGATAAGAAAAGAGCAGATTGGGTGAGGGAACAAACGCGGGTAAATGACATCTTAGTTGAAATCAAGAAAAAGAAATGGGCATGGGCCGGACATGTAATGAGGAGGGAAAATAACCGATGGTCATTAAGGGTTACGGACTGGATTCCAAGGGAAGGGAAGCGTAGCAGGGGGTGGCAGAATGTTAGGTGGGCGGATGACATTAAGACGTTTGCAGGGACAACATGGCCACAATTAGTACATGACCGGGGTAGTCGGAGAAGTATGGGAGAGGCCTTTGCCCTGCAGTGGGCGTAACTAAGATGATGATGATGATGATGATGACCAGAGTAATAGGAACCACGATGACAGCTTCGCTGAGCAGTGTCTTTCTAACACGGATAACATGTTGACACCAAATACCAAGATTTTTCTTCCACGTAAAGTGCAGTGTCCCTCACAGCTAAGTACTAATGGAGTGTCAAGTGTTTAGCGAAGCATCATACACAACTTCGCGTGTTAAATTTGTAGACATTCTTTTTACGCAAAATTTATGGACAGACACGGCGCATATGTGCATTGCAAAACCAGTAAATCCTTCAACGCTACATAGGTTGCGATATCCAAGCCGCAAATTTTCTCGACTCACGCGCTTTTGAAGAAGTAACTGTGGTCCAGGCATGACACCAGAAAGAAGCCGACATATTCCGCGATAAGTACGGCCGAGTCACCCATACCCCTAGACAGGGTTGCCAGGTCTTCGGAAGAAAAAGTAGCCGAAAAATTCGGAAAGTAGCCAGAAAAGTCGCCAGGTGTGGCAAAAGCTTTAATTGGTAACCAAAAATGTAGCCATGGTGCGACAAACGAACATTTGCCCATTTTTAACGCGAAAATAAAGAAGAAAGGGCGAGAAAGACCTGTAATTTCCTGCTGCGCTGATGACAAACAAATATAACAGAACAAAGCAGTATAGTTATCATATAATACTGTATCATAATTTACCATAATGCATAATCAGCTGATGTTCTTTGATAATTTGTGCCGCACACTTGCGTGCTTTCTCATATCCGAAGCGGTATCGCCAGTTTCAGTAGAATAAGCTCGTTGAACGCTGTCCTTACAGAGATGGTTATACTCTTGCACAGATGGTTATATTCACTTGACTTCACTTGACACGTTCCTGTGCGATCTCTATGACGTCACCGACGTTCTACATTCCCTGGTACGCAGTGGCATAATCACAAAGACGTTGGCACCTGCAATCTCATGGCTGCCATGACGTGTTTTTGGTTGTTGCAGTCGTTTCTGATGCCAAGAACCATGGTCCTTGAGATTCTCTATAGAGAGAAGCATCGCTGGGGATGGTATTAGGACACCACGGACTGATTCCGTCCTTCGAAGAACACAAAGCATTGCCTTTAGAAGTGGTTCATTCCTGTTACTCAGAGCGAGCTGCTTGGGCCTGTTCCGTCAGTAACCGTCCCGAACTGCCCGAGGCGTTGCTTTCAGCCAACGAGCGTTGCATATGAAGCATCTCGGGCAGTCCTGGACAGCCCAGGGTGACATGTCGTAGAGGCCCACTAACCATGTGGCGGCTGTGATATATTTTCTGCTCCTCAATTTGTTTCCGGAGCTTGCAACACACAAAAGTGTGGCCTTGAAGGTCTGACATTTGGGGCCGTTGCTTCGAGGGGGCCGTCGGAGGGAGTGTGATTCGGCCACTACCTATAACAATTACCACTTTCAAAGGTATCCAGAAAGTAGCCAAGTCGCCAAGCACGATTTTCAGTCGCCGGGAGCCTCTAGAATTAGCCGACTTGGCGAGAAATCGCCACATCTGGCAACCCTGCTTCAAGCATAAACGAAGGGAACGAGCGCGCACGGCAGCCGAGCGAGCCGGAGCGAGCGGCGTCCTGCCCGTGACGTCACCAGTTTCCAGTACCTTTTAGGTGCTTTCCTTTAACAGAAGTCAATCTTTGCTGTGTAGGCTCGAAAAAGACTCATTCACATAGGCTTTAATCTCGGTCGTACGGCACTTATACATGAAGCACCCCTACATGCGATACGCGAACCGTAGATGCGTAGCACGTGAAACTATACAGCGCCAAAATGCATACATCCCGCCGCAGACGTCGGAAACGTGTCGACATTTATCCCGTATGCCCAACAGGCTGAGTGATACCACGAAAGTTCACAAAATACGTTTCGACAGAAGCGCACTGCGCGTGTCGCATATATTGCGAGCATGCCTCGCAAACAAGTCATGCAAACGCGTTACATGTCTGAGGCTGAGTAAACAAACGTACCGACACGCTTCGACGGCGCTTTGCAGAGCCATGACCGTCATGTTAACACCCTGCAGGGGTGCGATCTTGTACGCGTTCCAAAATTGAACGGAGGCTGCCCGTTCTTTACGTTACGAAACAGGTAGTCCGTTCCGTTGCGTTCGTGCGATAGCAGACGGCACGGAATGATTGACAGCAGATATCACGTCACAATTGACGTCATGGCGTTCGTCACGGTTCAAATTGACCAATCGTGTGCGGCTCGGTGGAACGGACCGCCTCCGTTCTATTTTGGAACGCGTACAAGATCGCACCCAGGCTGGTATTCAAAAGGCACCTGCCGAGTACCGATAGGTATATGGCTCATGAGGCGAATCATTTGGGCTATGCGAAACAAAAGAGAAAGGATAACGGCCGTCGTTAGCTGCTTGCAAAAAATATAGCAAGAATGAGAGATACTGGGTTAGCTGGGCAATACATTTTTTCTAAGGAGATCACTGCAGACCTAATGAGTCTACGTCTAATATGCATGCATGCATGCGATCTCAAAGCATGCGCGTTGTAAAAAGGGCCTATAAAGCACAGTTACATAACGAATGGGCAAACTTGCTCCAATCCAGTCTGCTGTAATGTGTGTGCATGTTTTAGCAGTTGCATGTAATAAACAATAAAAATTAATATTAGAAATACGGTTAGAGGGCCGCTTTCAGGCCTTTTCCTTTCTTTATTTTTAGCATTTGCTGCCAGATGTTTCCATAAACCACATGCCATTTCGTCAAATGTAAAAAAAAAAAAAGTAACTGCCAACAAGCGTAATTAGTGAGGTACACGACTTATGGAAGTACTGTTGTGTTTTCTTCTGGATACTAAGCTAAAAAAAATTTGCTAGCTGAATTTCGTAAAAGTAGAGCCGTCTCTATATCCTAATTGACCGTGGCCAACACGCATCACCCGTCATTGTTGCTTTGTGGCTTTGGCGTTGCGCTGTTGAGCAAGAGGTCGCGGGGTGAAATTCCGACTGAGGCGGCCGCATTTTTATGGGGGCGAAAAGCAAAAACATCCCTGCATTGGGTGCACGTTAAAGAACGCCAGATAGTCGAAATTTATCCGGAATCCCACTACGGCCTGGCTCATAATCAAATCGTTGTTTTGGCACCGAAACGTTCAGAATATAATAATTAACACGCAACAAAACCTGCGATCATGACACACGCGAATGGCATTGCGCACCATTTTTGGCGAACTTTTGCTGCGCTCATCTGCGTGTTCGCTAAAAAAAAGGTGCTCGCTAAGCTGGCGCGTTGAACAGTGCCAGTGCTCATAAATGTGTGTGGAAACGGAAGACCAAATTTTAGACTCTTAACTCACTGGACATCGCTTCGCTCCAGCGCACTAAAAACGACATGTGTGTGTGTGCCTAGTGATCACTACCCGCCACTACGACTGGAGCGTACTTTTTAATCTCTAGAACTTGTTAATATGGGGGTACTTTTGATAACTCGCCATGGCGGCTCATTAGCCATGGCGGCTATGGCGTTCTTTTGGCGAGTGAAAGCCACCCAAAAAGTTCACGTACTACGTGGCGCCTGCGGTAGATAGGATGCTCTACATCCGCTGTGTGATCCACTGCCATGGCCGTAAGTGGTGGCGCTGGCTAACACTTCCGTGATTAACTCTAGCAGACGAACGTAAATACCCCAGAAAGCGGATGACAAAATGGCGCTGCGGTAGCTCAGGTAAGGAGATCGCACGCGTAATTCGAAGACGTGGGTTCGTATCCCGCCTGTGGCCAGTTGTTTTCGCAGCACTTAGGGGCCCGTTCCTGCGGCGAGCGTCAGCGTTGCCCCTCGTAACCGAGCGAACGAGCATAGCCAAAGATGAAGGCGAACGCGGAGCGTGGCGGGGGATGAAAGACGCGAGGATGAAAGCGGAGGAGGAGGGTATGGCGAAAGGGTGAGAGGAAAAGCGTAGTGCGGCGACGATGGTGCCTGAGCAGCGCGCGTCGTCTGGGAGGTCTGTCAGCGGCAGCTGCTGTGAATCGCGGTCACGCGTCACCCACGCGCTGCCTCTCGTGATCTCTTGATTGCCGAGGCACTGGCGCCACATATCGCTCTGTTTGCAACGTGTCATACGATACAGATTAATCGTGCCAGCTAATATATCGCGAAATTAAAACAGGTATAGAGCTGAGCTCAAATTTCGCATTAGGGAGTATCGTAATAGTCGATGGTTTTTTTTACTCACTTTCATTTTCATTTATTTATCAGTTCCCCAGTTCAATTAAGAACTACAAATCATTTCCGCTGTGCTAGCTGTCCTTCGTTTCATTGTTTGTTGGCTTCGTATGACTACATGTGTGTGTGTGGGGGGGGGGGGGGGGGCGTGCGTGCGTGCGTGCGTGTGTTTCGAACACTATAGCGGGCTCCAGACGATGCATTGTTGAGGCTCGTGGTTGTTATCCATATATGTGTTTTCCTCGTTCATTTGATTACTAAGGGTGTTTGAATAGCTAAATTTCCAGATGAAATTGAATATCGAATATGTATTTTTTTTTATTTTCTAAAGAAACATAACATGAAGTTTGCGCAGAGTTCATCTGGTAAAAGAAGAAATCAGGCTTATATATGAAGTTATATATCACACGTGTGATACCGTTCACAATCATACATCCGGGCAACCGAGGAGGTCGTAAATGATAAACTGCTTTCAATTATCTGGGAAACTATGGATATCACAGTAACGGAACAAAGGAACAGTATATGTTACCAGATGCACATGCAGCGCAGTGTTCTCTGAAGGAGACAAATGTGACACTCTAGCAACGCACATTGTATTAATTAAAAGTATTTAAACTTGGTGAGGCTGGGCAAATGTTAAATCAGAACGAAATCGTATGTAGGCTGACTAAAAGCGAGCCATTCTTATTGAATGACTGGAAATTATTGAGTAGAAGTTATCAGCCACGTGAGTTCGCTCAGAAGGTTGTTGAGTGAACTCTGGGGTTCTGCGTGCCAGAACCACGATTTGGTTATGAGGCACATCCTTGTGCATGCCATAGTGGGGTCTGCGGATTAACTTTGACCACCAGCGGATATTTCACGTTCTCCCAATGCACGGGATACGGGCGTTCTTGCATTTCGCCCCCAGCGAAATGCGGCCGCCGCTGCCGGAATTCGATCCCGCGACCTCCTGCTTATACAGCAGCGCAAGGCCATAGCCTCTAAGCCACCACGACGGGTCATAAGATTCATACCCCTCCTCAACAACCGCAGCTATCCTGTGACGGAATCATTCGAAACATTTAATTCTCACATGCATCGCTCTAGCTGCCTCTATATTGCAGTGAGTGTTGTTATCGTTTTATATATTCGAAAGAAATTAATATTCGACAACATCAAAGAGCGAATTCTCGTATATGACACGAATTCAATAGCAGGCACTATTCGATTTGTATTCGAAATTATATTGGCACATTCCTACTTATTACCCCATCGTCACATTTCCCCCCTTATTAACAGCTTCTATAAGCGTCGCCGTAATGTAAAACATCTTTTCGTCAGTTATTAATCGCAACTTGGCCGGTTTTCAACACGTTCGAACGCTATCTTAGGTTACGTATAGCCAAAGGCTGTTGCAAATTCACCCGCTTCCATCCACGTGCACTGCCGCAAAATACCAGCATAAATACCGTTGATTTCTGAACATCATCATCATCATCATCATCATCATCATCATCATCATCAGCCTGGTTATGCCCACTGCAGGGCAAAGGCCTCTCCAATACTTCTCCAACTACCCCGGTCATGTACTAATCGTGGCCATGTTTTCCCTGCAAACTTCTTAATCTCTTCCGCCCACCTAACTTTCTGCCGCCCTCTGCTACGCTTTCCTTCCCTTGGAATCCATTCCGTAACTCTTAATGACCATCGGTTATCTTCCCTCCTCATTACGTGTCCTGCCCATGCCCATTTCTTTTTCTTGATTTCAACTAAGATATCATTAACTCGCGTTTGTTCCCTCACCCAATCTGCACTTTTCTTCTCCCTTAACGTTATACCAATCATTCTTCTTTCCATAGCTCGTTGCGTCGTCCTCAATTTAAGTAGAACCCTTTTCGTAAGCCTCCAGGTTTCTGCCCCGTACGTGAGTACTGGTGAGACACAGCTGTTATAAACTTTTCTCTTGATGGATAATAGCAACCTGCTGTTCATGATCTGAGAATGCCTGTCAAACGCACCCCAGCCCATTCTTATTCTTCTGATTATTTCAGTCTCATTATCCGAATCCGCAGTCACTACCTGTCCTAAGTATATGTATTCCCTTACCACTTCCAGTGCCTCACTACCTATTGTAACCTGCTGTTCCCTTCCGAGACTGTTAAACATTACTTTAGTTTTCTGCAGATTAATTTTTAGACCCACCTTTCGGCTTTGCCTTTCCAGGTCAGTGAGCATGCATTGCAGTTGGTCCCCTGAGTTACTAAGCAAGGCAATATCATCAGCGAATAGCAAGTTACTAAGGTATTCTCCATTAACTCTTGTCCCCAATTCTTCCCAATCCAGGTCTCTGAATACCTCCTGTAAACACGCTGTGAATAGCATCAGAGAGATCGTATCTCTCTGCCTGACGCCTTTCTTTATTGGGATTTTGTTGCTTTCTTTATGGAGGACTACGGTGGCTGGGGAGCCGCTATACATATCCTTTAGTATTTTTACATGCGGCTCGTTTACACCCTGATTACGCAATGCCTCCATGACTGCTGAGGTTTCGACTGAATCAAACGCTTTCTCGTAATCAATGAAAGCTATATATAAAGGTTGGCTATATTCCGCACATTTTTCTATCACCTGATTGATAGTGTGAATGTGGTCTATTGTTGAGTAGCCTTTACGGAATCCTGCCTGGTCCTTTGGTTGATGGAAGTCTAAGGTGTTCCTGATTCTATTTGCAATTACCTTAGTAAATACTTTGTAGGCAATGCACAGTAAACTGATCGGTCTATAATTTTTGAAGTCTTTGGCGTCCCCTTTCTTATGGATTAGGATTATGTTAGCGTTCTTCCAAGATTCCGGTACGCTCGAAGTCATGAGGCATTGCGTATACAGGGTGGCCAGTTTCTCTAGAACAATCTGCCCACCATCCTTCAACAAATCTGCTGTTACCTGATCCTCCCCAGCTGCCTTCCCCCCTTGCATAGCTCCCAAGGCTTTCTTTACTTCTTCCGGTGTTACCTGTGGGATTTCGAATTCCTCTAGACTATTCTCTATTCCATTCTTTCTGAACAACAACAAGGCTAATATGCCGACATCACTCATTTGCCGCCAGAAACGTATCCCACCAAAAGCAGATAAATAATTCTGAAAATGAAAATTTGAGGTGGAAATGAAGCAGGCTTTAGAACGCAGATGCCGTGCTCTAGTAGCAGTAATCGCGCGTGATATGAATCTTTAGTAGCAGGGAACAGCCAAAGTTCTCGCCTGATGACAAGGCGCTTCGGCAGAGTCGAGTTGCACAATATATTGGCGCCGAGCTGGCTGCGCCCCCGAATCAGGCAGCAAGGTCCCTCTCCTCTATAATTCTCTCTCTCTCGCTTTCTTTTTTTTTTTTTCGTTGCCGGTAGCCGTCGCTAAGATTTTTTTATTGCATCCACGTGAATTTGAACCTTCTGCGTAACGGGCAGGCTTCGCGTACAAGCTGGTACAGCGTCATCTAAGTGCTTGCTCGGTTTGACGATTTACTTATTCAGAAAAGTTATCCCCAACTCTGCAGCTAACTGTGGTTATGAATACGGCTCTTCTTGCACTGCATGCACTCGTAAGTATTAGATAGAGGAAGAGACGCCACACGCAATAGAATATTTTGCTATATGGCTAAACGAGAAATTTTGAAAGGCAGAACATGTCCTACTTTGACGTGGGAAGGAAGGCTGTCTCCTTCAAACAAAATCTTCACACAGCGTACCGAAGCCCACACAGCGTACCATACGTACCGAAGCCCCTCCAGTGCTTCAAGTGTTACAAGATTGGCCACGTGAAGGGTGTATGCGTGAACAACGTCGTGTGCCCGCGGTGCTCCGAGTCCCATTCAGAAGACGCCTGTAGCACACATGTTCTAAAGTGCCCTAACTGCAGTGGTCCTCACAAGGCCTCATCAAAGGATTGCCCGAGGGTGCGGAAGGAATTCGCGATTCTAAAACGAATGGTGCGGGACAATTCAACGCATCGAGAGGCTGCTGCCGCTGTTCGGCGACGTCGGCATCGACACCGAAAACGTTCACGAAACTCCGCAACTGCAGATAGGTACACGCCAGCTACCGTCAGAAGGACTGCCGCACCACCGCACTGCGCCACCAAGACAGATACAAGGAAAGCAAACAAAGCGGAGAGGCTCGCCCGCCCTGAAGAATGGCCTGAGCTACCGAGGGTACAACTCCCTGATAAGTTACCTCAAAACGCACCGAATTCGACGGCTTCGGCAACTGTTGAAGCGACGCTGGCTGATGATCTCCATGTAATCAACATTCTGCGGTCGCTCATGAATGCCATTCGCGTTATACTTACCAACATGAAGTCTTCGTCTGCGCAAAGCGTGCTACAGGTGCTCGACCCTTTGAGTCCAGTACTTGCAGCTCTTGGTTAAAATCATGGCTCTCCAGAAGCCGTCGTTTCGTGACGAAGTCCGGAACGCGTCGATATTTCAGCGGAACGCCAGAGGACTGAAGTCACGCATGTCGGACTTTCGACAGTTTGTGTTCACGAATAAGTTCCCAGTCATCGTCATCTGCAAGCCCCTATCAGATAACATCAAACTTTCCGGGTATGAGTGTTTCATGTCCGCCATCCACGGAGAATGCAGCAAGATCGTATTCATGCGACGTAATCTTACGTATGTCCATCATCCAGTGTCACCTGACCAAGAAAACCAATACGTATGTCTGACGGTGAATAAAGGCAAGCTCACTTTCACATTAATTGGAGCCTACATATCGCCCTCAAGTCGGTTGGACTGCGAGAGATTACGGCGAATCACGACAGTGACTCCGCAGCCTTTGGTGATTACTGGAGATTTTAATGCCCACCACCATCTCTGGGGAAGTTCTAAGATAAACTCAAGAGGCAGAAGATTAGTGTCATTTGCCTCCGAACAAGAACTGTGCTTGTTAAATGATGGAAGCCCCACCTTTCTGCGTGGAACTGTCTACTGTAGCTGCCTGGACCTCACCTTTGTTTCACGCTCATTCACTAGAAAGGTCAGGCGGTTTCCGGATATTGAAACGCGTGGAAGTGACCATCTACCCACTTATCTTAGGATTGAAAGGCTGACGGGCTCCAAGTTAGCCGGCGTCACACAATGTATCGACTGGCCAATGTTCAAGTCAATTGTCGAAGATGGCTGTCGTGATGACTTGTCCTCTAACTTAGAGGACATGATAAAGGGTGCCCTAGAGGCTGCGAAACATTCGCTTCTGAGAACGTAGACACGCACCGAATACGACATTGAGATAGAGAAGCTTCGTGCAATTCGTCGTCGGGCAGAGCGAAGATACAGGCGCACGAAGTCTGTACGAGACTTGAGGTTGGCCAGAAGAACTCAAAAGAAAATTCAGCGTCGCATGGACAAACTTGCATCGCAAAGATGGAAGTCATTCTGCGAATCTTTGGATCCACGAAAACCTTTGTCTCACATATGGAGAACTGTTCGTGGTCTCCGTGGAACCCCTCAGCAGCGCCACCCTTTTAAGTCTTTGGCCCTTCACCAACAATGCGGCGAGATTGACGTAGCGGAAGCTTTCTGCAGGAGGATTGCTGGCGAAACTAGTTCCGCTGGAACATCGACGCTCCACCACTCACCGATTTCACGCGACCCCCGCATGGATAGTCCTTTCTCCATGGACGAGCTCGAAGCTGCACTGGCCTTGTGCAAGCGTTCATCTTCACCAGGACCCGACGGTATAACCTACTGTGCCCTATGTAATCTTGGCGAAGAGGCTCGGAATGTGCTCCTGCTCTTGTACAACAGCTCCTGGCAGACCGGTACGGTTCCCCAGGAATGCTCAAGCCTGGCAAGTCGCCTGTAGACATTGCATCATACCGACCAATTGCGCTTGCCAGTTGCATCGGAAAACTACTGGAGAGGATGGTTCTAGCACGGCTACAATGGTACCTCGAACACTACCAGGTACATCCAGATGCAGTGGCCGGTTTCAGGCGTGGCCGTTCTTCGATAGACAACGTTATCGACTTGGTGACGTACGTCGAGCCCCAGAAGTCCTGCAAAAGATTATCTGCTGCCCTGTTTCTGGATGTTAAAGAAGCGTACGATAACGTAACGCACGAAGCGATTTTCAACGCGTTAGAGGCCGTAGGACTTGACGGCTAAGTCTTCTTCTGGATAAGTGGCTATCTACATGAGAGATCCTTTTTCGTACTTACCGAGGATGGCCCCACCTCCCAGCATTACAGTAACCGTGGGGTGCCTCAGGGCGGAGTACTCAGCCCAACGCTCTTCAGTCTAACACTCATTGGACTCGCCGACATCCTGCCAGGCACCGTTAGGCTCTCCATCTATGCCGACGACATTTCATTTGGACGTCGGCTGTGACGCGACTGCAGCTTTGCGCGCGGCTTCAGAAGTCAGCCACTTTAACATCATCCTACCTTCGAGAACAAGGACTTCATATATCATACAAAAAGTGCGCAGTGGTGGAATTTACCAGGAAATCAATGTCTCCATACGTGATATCCGTCGACAGACAACTGATCTCGTACAGCACGAGTCACAGATTTTTGGGGGTAGTCATTGACAAAAATCTCTCCTGGACCCCTCATGTGAATTATCTGAAAAGACGCCTGACAGGAATGTGCCATATGTTTAAGTTCCTTGCAGGAAAGACCTGGGGAGTGCCAATACACTCTATGCTGCAACTGTACAGGGTCCTCTTTATTGGATTCCTGCGGTACAGCCTACCAGTCATGTCCAACACCTGCAGAACTAACCTGACTATAATCCAAAGCATCCAAGCCCAAGCCCTCAAGATATGTCTTGGTCTACCGCGGAGTGCGTCAACGGCTGAAGTTATTGCAGTCGCTCAAGATTCCACTATTAGAACGCACATTAACATTGAAACAATGCGTGTGCACATAAGACACTTCGCCCGGACCCCTACCCACCACCTAGCAAGTCTCCCAGTACGTAGGCCCCACACGACATTCAGTGCGACTGTCTTCGCGCACCGCGCCTCTTTCAGTTCAGGTTACACACCTGCGGCAAGGCCTTCCATTCCTCCATGGTGTATGCGCCGTACCCAAGTGAACCTTACAATCCCAGGACTTCAGAAAAAGTCGGACTTGCCATCATCAGCGCTCAAGCAACTAACTTTACTTCTCTTGTACGAGAAATACAGCGACTGCACACACGTCTACATTGATGGATCAACTACATCAACCAGTTCTGGTGGCGCTGTAGTTATACCAGCAATGAGAATAACCAAGCGGTTCAAGACTTCCCATGTCACTACGTCTACAGCTGCAGAGCTCGCGGCTCTCCGCGACGCGCTTCAAGTGATAAATGCTGAAAGTCCTAGAAAATGGGCAGTCTTCTGCGATTCAAGGCCGGCCTTGCAATGTGTGCAGTCGTTTCTCCGGCATGGAACTCACGATCAGCTCACGTGCGAAATCGCGGAACTTGTCCATCCCTTAAGAGAAAAAGGCCATGATATCTTTTTTCAGTGGATACCAGGTCATTGCGGTATCATTGGAAATGATGACGCCAATAAGGCAGCTCGGACGTCAAACCAAGAAGACCGCTGCGTCCCCATTCCTCCCTCAAGACCGACGCCGCGAGACAACTTGGCATTCTAGCACGCACGATTTCCTTAGCAGAGTGGAATACCGTACATACAAGGCGCACAAGACTGCACAGACTAAACCCGTCACTAAAACTCAGACCTCCAGCCGGTCTGCACCGACGTGAAGCGTCTCTTCTGTGTCGGTTATGGCTTGGAGTTGCCTTCACGAATACCTACTCAGCACTAATTGGAATGACCGATAGACCTGCATGTGATGTTTGCGGATGCGAGAACATTGACCACTTATTGTGCCATTGTCCTCAATTTCAAGCACAAAGACAGCCTTTGTCCAACACATTGAGAAAATTAGATGATCGTCCTCTGAGTGAACAGACAATTCTAGAGCACCGTCCCGACCGATCATCAGCTCAGAAGGCAGTGAAGGCACTTTTGTGTTTTCTCAGAACTTCTGGTTTGCGCGAGCGGCTTTAACTCAAGTGCTATCCGTACACGTATCTACACCTTCTCTCTTTCTTCTCTCTCTTCCCCTTCTCCCATTCCCCAGCGTAGGGTAGCCAACTAGACTATTGACTGGTTAACATCCCTGCCTTCCTGTATTCCTCTCTCTCTCTTTCTCTCTCTCTCTCTCTTGAAAGGCGAAAAGCCACGGTGTTTCTTTGTTTTGGAGGGTAAATAAGGGTATTTAAATATATTTAGTATTTGTCTGATTGCACAGGCAACGCAATGGTTCCCTATTCCTTTCAGATATTCATGTGCAAAATTATTTCAGCTTTGCCTTTTTCGTCTTATAGCTTAATTTCTTCGCTTCTAACTGTATATCAACAATCGGCCGACTTCAAGGGCTTTCCTAATATCCTCGGGCATCCTGACGAGCTTGCTGTTCATAACAGGCTTCTAAAAAGCAGGGTCAACGGCTGAGGTCAGACTCGCACAAGCTCCACTCCTGCGTTGAACGGCCCACGTGGCCGAGTCCAACAGTATCAAAGATACTAATCTGCTAAGCTTCGTGGATTCTCTGTATAGTAGACATGCATTGGGGAAACAGCGCTGGCCAGGAGGCGCTTCGCCAGTTTGAATGTGCAACTAAAATGTGCTGCGCAGCCCTGTCAAGAAGCCGCGAAAATGCCACGACAATTTGAACAAGAACAAAAATGTGGGTATTCTTTTAGCACTTTATCCCTATACGTCCAGCTAAGCTCCGTCATGGCCATAGAGTTTCATGCATTCACTACAGGGAACTCTGGCGCTAGTGTCTAAGAGAGCTGCAAGCGGAGCAGTTCATCCATCGTGGGAATGGCGGGTAGTACATGGATTTGCCTAAACTTCGTCCGTCTGGCTTTCAAGCGTCGTCGTGACTTTGTAAGCACGTCATTTTCAACAAGTTACAGTGTAATAGATAATTACATAGTCAATATTAATATTGTCCGAGAGCAGGATTCGAACACAGGTCCTCCAGTACAGCAGCCCGATAACGAAACCATTGCGCTCGGCCGCAGGCATTGCCGCGGCATCGAACACCCTTATGAATTCCTCGCGAGCAAGCCAGTGCGTTGAGAGACTTGCCGCGTTTCGATTTGGCCACCTCGACAGGCTGAACTGCTCCTCTACTTTCTCAACTCCTTCCGCACGAGCTATTCAGCAGCACTCTTCAGATTTACACTGATGGCTCGACCATTGCGCGCCGATGTGAAATATATGTGACCTTCCTTGCAAAAGCCGTCAGCATACAATTTAAGACCTCTGATCTGCAACGCTGACTGCTGCAGAACTTGCTGCTCTTCGTAGTGCGGTTCGTGTAATTCGTGAGGAACGACTTCTAAAACGGAGCATCTTGACTCTCTCCAAGGCAGTGCTACAATGTCTTCTATCCATCCAACGGCGCGGGCCACACCACCAACTGGTACTTGAAATGAGATAGCTACGTTACTACCTTGCAACAACGGACACGACGTCAATTTTCAGTGGCTTCCAGACCACTATGTCATCACGGTCAACGAACATGCCGATAAAGCTGTATCTCGCATGAATGCTCGTGAAGATGGCGTACAAGAGCCAATCCCGCGCTTAAGAACAGATGTAGAAACAAAGATGCGCATGGTCGCGCATGGTTTCATATGGTTCACGTGGAACACGCCAAGCTTCCGACACGCCTGTCTGCATCGTGTAGACCCTTCTATCCGACACCGCATCCCCATCTGAACTTTTTCGAACCGAAACAACTGAGCCCGTATTCACAAATCTTTTCATTCGTAAGTGTTCATTGCCGTTGGCCGGTTGCCTTCGATGAATATATGTCCAACTTCAAGGTTGGCTAGGAATTTCGCTTACGAAGAATTTTAGCGCATAAGAGCCGTTTGAGAATGCTGGCCCTATTTTTCGCCCACTGTGATTTGGTGTAACTTTTACGAACACTCTCACTTGCCGCTGTAAGAGTTGTCGGACGATCCCACCGCTGTCAAACAGATGTAGGAGTCGTCGGACGATCTCGCCGCTGCCACCATTTGAAGGAGTTGACGGTCGTAGAGAGGAACTCGGTGAACAGGATTTATTTACATTATTTACATCTTCGACAAGACATACATCGACAGTCTAGCGTGACTCCCAAATGGAGCCCGCAAGACGACGCATACAGCAAACAGCTTACGAGCACACAGCTCACTAGTACATTTCGAGCACGACAACGAGCACGCAGCTCACTAGTACATTTCTAGCACGACAACGAGCACACAGCTCACTAGTACATTTCTAGCACGACAACGAGCGCGCTCTAGCAGCCGGCAATCGCTGCTTATAAGCACTCCACTTGACGTCATAGTTCGACGTCATTGAAGATGACCCGCCCTTTTGGAGGAGGCGGGCTCACATACACGTGTTGCACAGGTTTCAGTGCCGCACAGGTTAAGTGGTCCGGAGCCGACGTCAGAGGGGCTTCGTAGAACTCTGAACCGTCCCTGTTGACGCGGCCGGATAGCACATTGTCTGGTTTCTCGAAAAGCTCATGGGGAGGTTCCGCCAATTACCTCCCCTCGAGAACTCCCCTGAGCTGACCCCGCGCCACGTGGCTGCTGGTTATCCGCAGTTCTCTGAAGTGCGCCCCGTCCGGTTGGATTGGAACACGTGCAGCGGGCTGAAATAGCTGCAGGCCGATCCTAACACCGCATTGGAATCATCGACATTGCTGCGTGTCACGACTGCGGCAACGATAAATCCATTGAAAATGCTCTTTGTCATTGTCCTAGCTACAGCACGCAGCAACGATCTCTCGCAACCGCACTAGCACGCCTCGATAATCAGTCGATTTTGGAGCAGTCGATGTTGGAATACGAAAACGCTGCTGAAGTTCATACGTTCAGGTGAGCCTGTTGAACGACTCCAACACTCCCGCGTTTCTTCTTTCTTTTTCTTTCGCGCGTGTGTGTGTTTAATATATATATTGTGTACGTGTGCATGGGTGCGTGTCTGTGTTCCAACCCCTGTGTTATTTATTTATTTATTTACTTATTTATTTACGGAATACTTCGTCAAAGGCCTCACGTAGTGAGGACAAACAGTAATCACGTTGACAAAAACAGATAAATATTGTACACCTCCAAATATGTATTGATGCAAACTACGAGCATAACATAGGGTATACACATCACGTCCGTAGATATATCACAGTAATGGTCCATGAAAACATATATATATATAAATCATCTGAACAATGAAAATTGAAGAAAATCTCCTGCAGTATGCAAAAAGACAGTCGCAATTTCCCAGTTATAATGCAGCATAGAAAATAGTCATTCGTTATTGGACATATTTTCCGAATCATCTGACAAAAAAATTTGGGGTTGACGTGCCAAAACATTGATCTGGTTATGAGGCACGCCGTACTGCGGGGCTCTGGATTGATGTTGGTCCACTGGGGTTCTTTTACGTGCACCTAAATCTAAATATGCCAGCGTTTTCGTATTTAGCCCCCATCGAAATGCGGCAGCCGCGACCTCGAGCTCAGGAGCAGAATGCCGTAGCCACTAAGCTGCCGCGGCTGGTCAAAATAATCTGACAAATACTTCCGTTATCTCATTGTTTGTGGGAAGAATGAGCAATGAAAAGTTTCTTTTGCAATTATATTCCGAATTACTTTTTTTTGTTATCACAGCGATTGAATATGTAAGCCGGTTCGAAAAATAATTATAACAACTAATACCTGTCTGGCTGAAATATGCGGTGCATTAGCTTAAGTGTTAGCTTCGGGCTACGCACACGTAGTGGATGCCATCATAAAGGGACCTTTATTTCTCAAATGCTTACGCATAGATCGTGACTATTGCTGCCAAACGTTGCTGCATGGTTCTGTGGTTTTTCTAGTCTAGCACTGTGATAGTACTGATGGGTGTTCCATATTGTGCAGGCATAATCAAATATTGATCTGGAATGTTTTTTTAAATACAGTTTCCTTCACTTCTCGCGTTGTTTGCTTAAACTTCATCCGAACAAAATGCAGCATGCACCAGTTTTTGCTATGGCACTGTCAACTTGCTTGTTCCAAGCGAGTCATTCGGTGAAATAAACTCTTACGCACTTGTATTGGAACTATTTGCCGATGAATGTGTTATTGATTTTGTATTGTAGCTGTAATTTCCATAATTTTCTGGAAAAACTAACAAAGCTGCACTTGCTAATATTCAAATTCGTTCTGCATTGTTGACAGTAGGTTGCTATTTTGTTAAAATCTGTTTGTAGAATATCTGTATCATTTTCAAATCGAATTTCTCTATATATCATACAATCGCTGGCAAATAATTTGACTGGTCAACTAATGTTTTCAACAATGTTGTTTGTAGATTAAAAACAATAATTGACCCAGCGCGTTTCCTAGGGGATCCCCCGAAGTCACGGTTATAGGGAAGATTTGACACTGTTGAGTACAACGAACCGACTAAGCATTTGTGTTTTATTTAACACCTAAGCAGTTGTGTTGGCACAGCGTCGAACGCTTTAGGAAAATCAAGAAAACCGCGTGTACCTGGCTATTGTTTTCGATGGCTTCGGGATATGAAATACCGAAATTCTACTAGTTGAGTGTTACACGCTTAAACTTAATCCGCGCCACGAAAGTACAAAGAAGGCATGACAATCAAAGAATGTGAATGTGGAACTGCATAAAATAGGCCAAAATAGCTTGTAAATCTTTACGTTAATTAAATAGGCCACAGTTTTCTGTCTCTTATCGCCCGATTTAAGAACAGATGTCACATTTGCAGTCTTACAATCTTGCGGAATGAGGCCTGTTTCAAGGGAAAGCTTGTGAATGGTCCTTAAGTGTGGACCAATCTATCTATGGCACTCTTAAAGAGGACTACTGGAGATATTCCATCCGGGGCAATGGCTTTCTTGTATTTACATGGTATAACGGAGAATTGACACCATTATTATCGCTTTCATCGTCTGCTATCATATTGCTCTGATAAGTGTCAAGAAAAAGTGTTAACGCCCTGACTGTCTCTTGTGAAAATACTGACTGAAAGCACTTGTTAAAGCTTTCCGTCCGTGCACAAACAAAGCTCCCCATCCCCCAGCACCACCATCACGCCTAAAAAGAGAATTTAAAAAACTCGTAAATTTTCAATCTTGTTTTTTGATGCTTTTTATGTTTAGCCTTGAGGTTTGACGCACACTCTTGTTTGTGTCCGGTTATATGCTTGCTACCTTCTTTTGCCCCTGTTGCCGCTTTTCTTTTTCTTTTCTGTTTGTTAGTTTTATGGGGCTTTGCTTGTCTGCGCACGTGCACTGTCAAGACGTGGACGTTCTACCGCTTCTCATGGCGGTCGGCATGCAGTTAGATCTACGTAGAATGTTTACATGTGCCTTTCATATGCGCTTCGTGCACGTCCAATAAAAACTTCAGTTGCTGGTCTGCGTGTGTGGTGTTGACGCTTCTTTGTTCTGGATGTAAGTTATTCCGGCCTGTACGCTACATTATCGGCATCTCATTTCTCTCTCTTAGGTCAACGGTTAGAGTCATGGGACAAGTTTTGGAATTTCCCTTAAATCCCTGTTTCAAACCGACGGCATAACCCCTGTTTTTGGCGAACGCTGGGGAGGCGAAAGCTCGATTGCGAACCCAGTAAATGCTTTAGAGTTTGAAAGAAGCACAGTGTTGTTAATATAACTATATTCGAACGAGAAAGTTGACGTACATCTCATTGGTAGATGCTGTTTTCTTGAGTGCACAGCTGAGACAACATAGCTGAGATTATACATATAAGAAAGAAGGAAAAAATCTACTGGAAATCGGTGCCCCTGTAAAGGCTACAACGCAAGGCCGCGGGCAGACAAACTGCCCGTATCGAGCGACAGATCATAAAATCAAGGCTTCCTACTACTCGCCGGAACGCCTTCACACGGAAGCCGTATCGCATCTTAGATTCTAACCTCGAGATTATTGGTTATTTTTGAAATCACACGCTGGCATCATTAGGCGACCCGAGGAACTCGGCCCGGTCTTCTGCGCTCGCCAGCCTATACACTGCAACACTAATCTGCGCGTACAAACGACATTTGCATTAGGATTTTGCAACGTGGCCTCCGCCACTATGTATTGGGATTTTGCAACATAGCGTGCGCCACTACGCTCACAGCACATGTAATACAACGGGGAGCAAGCGACTCGATCGACTTAACCTGCTCGTATACTCGATCACAAGGTTCGCTACGTGCTATGCCAAGTCGTTACGTAAAACGTAAAAAGAAAAAAAAAGCATAAGGGAAGCACTACTACCACAATGGAGACTTTGGTTGCATGAACGAATCTTTAGAGCACGCGAGCATTTCGCGTATTGCTAGGTGGCTGTTTCGGACTTACGGTTAATTTTAGGATATGCCATTTTGTATTTAAAGGTCTTAACCTACCTCCTCAAGCTTTAGCTTAGATCAGCCGCTGGTCGGGTTCACGTCAATGGGCTCATCTGTGGTTTAACACAAGCTGTCGTTCAATAAAAAGAAATGACGAGTATCGTAGTTTGAATTTGAACCAGAGTCCTCAGGCAGAATAGTCCGATGCTCTAATCATTAGGTCACAGGCCCATTACTTATTGCCTGTTTATTCTCGCAAAAAACACCTTTGCGTGCGTTTGCACTTTGTAACGTACCTCTCTCTCCTTCTCTCCCTCTGTCCTTCCCTCTCTTGCCGTACGAGGATCTCAGACAATTGGATTGCTCTTAAAGCGAAGGTGCGAATTCCTCATAAGCGTGCGAATTCCTCATTAATCCAACCCTTTTCCTTACATAGCAAGGTTGTGATCACGGTGTTTTGCGCAGTGTGTCGATGTGCGATTACCGATGGTAACGACAGTACGCTTTTTAATTTAAGGACAACAGTTTGCATAGTCATCTCGCATCTGTGTGTGTGAGAGAACTTAAAAAAGCCACAGTTTCGCCCGAAAGTCGAAGCATTGATTGCGATAGCAATTTAGTAGACAGATATACGAAGTAAGCATATTAGTTTTACCGGCCGTATAAAGTTGCAAACATTCTCGTACTAAAAAACATTAACAAGCACGGCGTCATTTGCGCACAGGTTAACATGAACACACCTCGCTCAATGACCGCGGAGACTCGCTGTCAAAATACTATAGATTGAGTAAGCGTGGCAGCAGCAGCGAGCGAATTTACCGTCGTGCTGGCACGACTGTCCGACTGATTTTTCGAAACGCGCCGAAGCGCGTTTAATATCTGTTTATGTTCATCTTCAAGTACTACACATAACGAAATGCATTTTACGCAGGTACAACACAGCAATTAAAGTTGCAATGCTGGCTTGCAACTGCTTTGCTCTGCTGCTTTTTCTAAGGTATGTGCCCACAGCTTATTAACAATGCTGTGCCCACAGCTTATTAACAATTCGCAGCCACGGGCGCTCAAAACAGGAAAGTATTCGCCTTAATGCGTAAAGCGGCACCTCTCAACACTGGTGATACTTGCACTAAAGGTCCAAAACGACGCTGAGGAGACTTAAGACACGGAGAGCCCGCGAGATGAACGACAACGGCCAAGCAATAGGAATGCAGTGGTTTCGCTAGCGACATGCTTCCTGACACAGGGCTGCGACAATAATCCGCTTAATTTGAAAGAAAATATGGTTCATTTAACCGCATAATGTCATGTTTGTTTGATGCAGTTCTCAAAATAAAAAAAAACATTAAGCACTTGAAAATAAGAACGATTATACTTGTACTTGAAACCACGCGCGCGCTCGAGGCAAGATCTGATCGCAAGATCTGACATGCAGTGAATCGTCGTGGAGCACACGAAATATACGTCTCCGTGTAGACATTTGCCGCCCGCTTTATAAAATAGTGGCAATGGGCACTTCTAAAGGGTGTAATTGCCCAAGTGATCCGCGCTTCCTTCCAATATGCTGCTTCACTGCACTGCGGTTGTCCAACTGCTAAAATGGTGTTCGCGGCTTACTAATTCCAGTGCGGACACAGCAACGGCATGCAAGCTCAAGGCAAAATATAAATTTTACTTTATCGACAAAATGTGTTGCATTCTTCATCGCGCAGGACACAGTCAAGTAAGTTTAGCGCCACATTCGAATTAGGAGTCTCAGCGATACCCACGATGATGTCACGATCGTCTTCGCCAATCACAGCCCACCATCCACTCCCCGGCGTCCCCCGCGACCACTGCTGCTCGTTTTTGCTCAGTTAACGCGACTTGCGGTGATTTATGGCCTGCTAAACAGCGATTTTCGTATTCAGGGAGTGAATAACTATAATAACTCGCTGCGAGCTTACATATTTTGAAAGGTAAAGTGAATGAAAAGACGAATTAACCAGTGGGGAGCCGCACCAACATTTTCCGCATTATACGTGCGATGCTGTACCAATTGAACTATGGTGGCTGGTATCCACCAGTCGACTTTTTAATGCTGACGCATTAAAACGCTCATGCGAAAGAAGACTCGTCTGTCGGCTTGTGTAAAAGAAGGAGAGAGGAGTGGAGAGGAGGCCTACACAGGTGAAAGAGAGGGGGCACCTCACGGAGCCGGCGTGCGCAGCGCGGTTGAGTGCTGTGTCCCATAGTTGGCGCTCGGCCGTCTGCAGATGCACTTCGCTCCCGGGCAAGTCCCGTCACGTGTCGAGCGTTCCGATAGTCGCGTTAGTGGCTGCATTTGTGTTCTGTGTGCTCTATAGTTAAATGTAACGATGGTCGCCGTGTTTTCTACGAGGGAAAACTACAGGCGAAACTACACGTGTACATGCCGGTGTGCGAAACTCGCCACGGCGCGCCTTACGTTTACCGCGCCTAGCGAGGAATGGCGGTTTAAATCTACACGAGGCATGCGGTAACGCGCGTCCACTTCGCTCACTGACAGCCGTTTCTTTAGAAACATCGTTTAATACTTCGTTCCTTTGCTATCGACAGCTCTTCAAAATGCTGAACTAATAATAAACAATATTGTTTTATTTTTAAGGTCATCACATCAGCGCAAAACGTAAAGAAAAAGCGCTTTCTAGAATGGCAGAAATCTGCCTCAGTGAAAAAAAAAATTAAATTATGGGGTTTTACGTGCCAAAGCCACTTTCTGATTATGAGGCACGCCGTAGTGGAGGAATCCGGAAATTTCGACCACCTGGGGTTCTTTAACGTGCACCTAAATCTAAGTACACGGGTGTTTTCGCATTTCGCCCCCAACAAAATGCGAGCGCTGTGGCCGGGATTCGATCCCGCGACCTCATACTCAGCAACTTAACACCATATATCCACTGAGCAACCACGGCGGGTTGCCTTAGTGAGTGTTGATTGTACCATGCCGTAGCTGCGTAGCTGGGTGCAGGAAAATGCCAGGCAGCCTAGCATAGATAGCTGTCTGGAACAGATATTTGTGCACGCGTCGCGCTTGGACATGCACGGTCTGCCCCGCATCACAGGCACGTACCCAGGATTTTTTTTTTCGGGGGGGGGGGGGCGGCACCTTTACTAGCACAAATGTGAATAACACCCACCATTCGCCATAAAAATGCGCGAACCCACGAAAGAAAAATGAAATAAGGTGTATTTTACAGGTACGCCTTTGCGATAAAACCTCTCCTTTACTTGGCAAACAAAGAACCACGTCTAATGGACTCGCGCAGGAGAGAAGCGCCAGAAGAACACTGCCAAGAACAAGTAAAAAAGCGAAAGTGTAAAATAAAGATCCGTGCAAATAAATAAAGAAATAAGACTTTAGTGGAATAAATCTTAAGAAAACAGCAGTTGGCAACAAAGGCACACGGAGCGCGCAGAGTTGTGTTACTCCGCCAGCTAATCACAGAAGCAAACAAAATCGTCGTCATGCGGCCTTGTCAAAATGGCGTCGTACTTGATACCTCCGGAGCGTCTGCTGTTCTTGAAGAGTCTTTTCATCGGCGGAAGCAATGAGCTGTGCAACAGACATGGACAAAATGTGTGGAGTCTGAGCATTTCAATCTTCAAAAATCTGCGGTGCAGTTCATTTCAGGGCTGAACCCGTTTTACTCATGAAACTTCACTGTCAACTGAAGTGAAACTTCACAACAAATAGTTGTAGCGAAGCAAGCATGTTATTTCACTTCAATAAAGAATTAGGCATTCGCCATTCCACTATACTAGGCGAGGCAAAAGGTATAAAATTACGCACTAATAATTTTATTTTTGTAGTTACCGCCTCATTTCGGTAAGAGAAAAAGTTTGAAGTACGAATTATTTGCAGCCTCGCGGAGGAACAGTGGCTGGCGGTTATGAGGGCGTGGGCGGGGCTTCATTGCAGATTTAAGTTGTATCAGACTATAGTAGCGTTTTTTGAATTAGCTCTGGAAGAATTATACAGCAATATATATTTGCCTAACAATCACAGTTCTTTTGCATCCCTCGTTTACTGCTCTAACAAGTTAAGTGCCACAACCCACTCGTATTGTTATTTGGGAAGTTACGTGACGATGTGTGGCCGCCAGTCCCGTACAACCGCGTATAGCGCAGGAAGCTGCGATTCTATACGTACTGCGCCCACCGCGGAAGGTTAGAAAAACACCTACATAAGCACAGCAGAGAAGTGGCTACGTTAGGCGGCTCGGATGATAACTGTAGAAGCGGCATTCAGAACACACGGAATTGTCCTCCACTTCTGGCGGCGTTTTCCCTACTTCCTTTTTAAATAAAAAGATGTTGATCCATAAATATTTTCATAAACAACGGTTACATTTATTAATTTTCGCTTTTCCTTCCTGTTTGGCTGTTGCATTGGCTCTCTCCCTTAGTAGATCGCTTAATTTCTCAAACCCTTGCGAATCTTGTTTTCAGTTGGCAATTTTGCACGAAAAGAGCTGTACAAGTAGGAGAAAACCAGACGAGTTAACGGGTGACAGTCATATTGCCTGTGAGTTTAAGGGTTAATGCAGGGTTTGATGATGGACGCTGTCTGGCATTATTTTATTTTCCACCTTATCTAACCCATATCATGGGTCAGGGGCGTAGCCAGGGGAGGGGGGGGGGGGGCTGAAGCCCCCCATAGCCCCCCCCCCCCCCCCCCGAAATATTTTGATTCTGAATCTTGTCTAAAATGTCTTTTTCACACTCGGAAAGACATTTCAGCTCGAACATTGCAAACTCGGGCCGGATTTCGCGGCAATGCCCATGCACCGGTAGTCACATAACGTAAGGAGCCCCAGCCGAGCACAAAGTTTCAAGGGCGTTTTGATGGCGAACTGGCTCGTTGCTTCATCTCGCGGAGGCCGCATAATCTACGGAGCGCATCGATTTCAATTGCAAAACATCATGGGTATAAAGTTCTAATAAACAATTGATGTGAAAGGCGCATTGACATTTCCAAAGTCGTGCTTTAGATTTTCAATTCCGGAACTTTTTAGGTTTAATGTTGTTATAAACATTTGACGCCAAAGGTACAATAACTTTTCAAAAGTCGTACATCGGACCATACAATGAGACAAGCAAAATCAACACACTATCAGACAAGTTGACAAAGCACGCAGCGAGGTCCAATGAGCCGAAGCGTTGTGGTGGTTCATTTGTGCCACCATGTCACAGAAAAGAATATCAACGTTCTTTTCACCTGCGCCAAAGCATCCATGTCAAGACACTAAAGTAAGCAAAGATAACTACGTCCTTATTTATTTTTCTACTTTGACCTTTATTCGCGCGGACAAATTGAACCTCTTCAATTTTCTTGTTCTCGCTGCCCACGTGCTGCCAGAGCCAGCCAGAGCACATGCGTTTTTCTCGTGTTGTACCGACCACCGCGCGGCGCACTACGGTGCGCGTTAGTGTTTCTCTGGCCGAATGAATTTTCCCCTGGCAGAGTTTTGGAGACATTCTGGCTAGCAGACGAGAACAAGAAACAGAAACAATGGTCGCTCGCCGCCATCAGTGTGGGGACTCGACGTATTGCAACGCGTTCGCTTGAGCGCAACCTCTCCGGAAAGTCTTGTCTCGCCGGTGTAGGATACCGAGCAGTATGTGTATGGTTTCTCTGGGGACCAAGCATCTCACGTTTTCTTCGATATTCCTTCGATAGCCACATTAGGTGCTCAAAGTAGGTATTCGATTGTAGCCAACACGCTTTCTTTCGCGTTTTTTTTTTCATTTCGGTGCCCCCGCCCCACAAAAGAAAAAAAAAAGACATTGTTGCGGCGCAGCGAATTGCCGCATGGTGAAAGTACGATTTCGTTACTTCTTTTGTGGAAATAAAGGGCCACGGTACGCTTCAATTCCCAGATACTCTTATTATATTATTGCAATAGCAATTATATGGACACTTCAGGCGCATTCCAGCCGTCGCCATCGCCCTCATGTTCCGTATGAAGTCCAAGGGCTATAACATCATGACCGTGCGCCGCATGCTCCATGTGCGAGTGAAAGCGTGGGGGGGGCATGGGTGAGCCGACGATGGTGGCTTAGTCTTGTGCGCGCAAGGGAGAAAAGCGGGGAGGAAGCTCGCCGCCTTCGGCTGCGCGCGATACATCGGGGGGAGCGAAGGGCGGGGGATGGGGGGGGGGGGGGGGGGGGGCTTAGGATTCTGTGACCTGTGATTGTGTGATTGCCCAAGATAATTATTTGCCTTGTTTGGCGCATTATATACAGTGACTTTTTCTTAGCTACGTAGATTTTTTGGAGACTTATACGTACATTTAAATATCTTGTTGCGAGTTTTTGTGTATACGTGCAGTGAACTTTGTTTCAAGGGACGCTTTTTTGCCCCAAGCTGCATCTTCGCATTTGTATATTCCATTGTATCTTCGCAATTCTGATGTACGAAGGCGAGTCAGTTACCTATGAAGCATGCGCATAGCATACAGGCATCTCTCATTTACAAAAGTGACACGCAGGTGTGAGGATAAATGTTCTTTAATGCTCTGATACACTGGGTTGAATATGGTTGCGTTACCTAATGGACGCTCCAAAAGTTGAACAACGTGGTGTCGTAAGGTTTTTGACAGCTGAAGGTGTTTCTCGAAAAGAAATTAGTCGCCGTATGGCTGCCTTTTACGTTGAACATTGCATTTCATTGGCCACTGTGAAGCGTTGGAGCAAACGGTTTTAAGAAGGACGTGAAAGTTGCAAAGACGATCCAAGACCGCGCCAAAGCCACCGTGCAATCACCCTCAACGCAATTGCAAAGGTTGATGAGCTGATTAGACAAGAACGGAGGATAAGCGTCGATGAACTGGCAGAGCGTGTGAACATCAGTCACGGTTTGGTTCACACCACAATTAATGAAAATCTCAGTCATCGGCTCTTGTGTGCGCAGTGGTTGCTCAAGATTTAGAACCACCGCCAGAAGACGGAGAGGTTCGGCGCTGCCTTGACTCATATGATCTGGTATCACAATGAGGGTGACGACTTTTTGTCTGCAGTTGTCATCGGGGACGAGTCATGGTGCCACCATTACGAGCCTGAAACACGACGGCAATGCTTAGAGTGGAAACATTCGAATTCATTACCCCCAAAGAAAGCAAAGGCCGTCATTTCCGCCGGCAAGGTGCTGTTGACTTTTTTTTTTTTCGATCGTCAGGGGCCATTACTGATCGAATGTGCTAAACCTAGAGAAACTATCGAACGTTTCCGATATTGTGAAACGCCGTATCGGCTGCGTGTCACAATCAAGAACAAACGACGTGGAGAATTCAGGAATGGGGTTGCTCCACGACGATTCCCGTCCCAACGTCGTTGATGTGGTGAACACGAAACTGGCAAAGTTCAAGTGGGAGACGCTGCAACATCTGTCAAACAGCCCAGACATGTCGCCTTGAGACTTCCACAATATGGGGCAATTGAAAAAAAAAAGACAGCTCAGGGGAACCAGATTCATGTCGGACGATGACGTAAAGAAGTCAGTTACAGACTTTTTGAAGCAGCAACCCAAGGAGTTTTATGAGACGGGAATCACGCGACTCGTTAGTAAGAGGTACAAATGTCTAAATGCTCATGGAGACTACTTTTAAATAAAGTGCCCCGTTTGTCATATATTCGCAGTTGGCTCACTTTCGTTTGACTCGCCCTCGTATATTTTGCAGAACTCCTGCTTTTTCTATGTGCTGTTGCGACTATAATTTCGGTGCAATTACTCACAATACACGACCGGTGACATCTCCTCCTGGGGTGCTATGCAGGATGCGCCGAGCTTGGCGAAACTCGGGATCTTCACGAGCTCTGGCGACACCCCAAGATGAAAGCACAAATGGTACCGAGACACAGTTTATCTTTCCACAAGCCTCCAGTTTCATTGGTTTATCTAGATTCACTCTGGGTGGCTATCATTCCTTGGGCGTTGCCTTCTGGGCGGTCGACAAACAGGGGCTCACGTGATCATACCGTCGGTGCATGGTCGTGCCTTCTTTCACTTGTTTGTCGTTCCACTGAGTGCATTACACGTACAAGCGAGTTATAAAACAAATGCATTTAGTACAATATTATTAGTTAGTTTAACGTGGTTTAAAAGCATTTTAAAGCTTACAAGATGTAAACTGAATGTGTATTCGACTAATTTGTTATTTAGTACGCTTCGCATTATACCACGAGAGAACGCTGTGGTGGCGTCATCACATACATTCATCGGGCGAGCATGGCGGCTAAACATTGAAGCCCAGTGTAAACAAACTCGTACAACGAGCTTGCAGTGCGCGTCGTAGTGATCAGGCTCGACGATGACCACTGTTTCTTGGATAGTTCTGTTCCTCCGTGAGCAATATTTCCGTGCACCCCGAAAGACTGCCAATAGCTTAGGCGATTTTACAGATCGCAACGTGCGCCTACTGTTCACGGCACAATCCTGAACAAACAACTTATCCGGTGCTGCTTCTGTGAGTGCGCTGAGTTCCTCCCCTCTGCGTGACTGCGAGTGTCACGAATATTGCATAGCGTGTGCTAAAGGAAGACAGCCGATATAGCTAAGATGCGACAAGGAGGTGGTGCCGATGATGGATCTCGCAACCAACACAGTGAAGGAGACATCGACAAACTGCAGATAAGTATATTTCTACTGTTTCATATTTAGCATAATAATAGTGCACGGATTAAGTCACTATCGTAGTAACGAACTGAATGTCCAGCAGTTTAAAAAAGGCATTGAGAACCAATGAGTGTTCGTGCTTTTACATGTACGTGGGCCCGCGAAAATATGGAAAAGATAAAGGTAACCTTCACTAACTTGGTGAGATACCAGAAATTCATCAGTGACATTCAGCCCGCAGAATCTATGGAATAGTATCTTTATCCAGGTGAAATATCAATAGCAGGTACTGATGTAAAGCAGGAAACTTATACAAAAATTTCATGGTTTGAACAGCACATGGGAGGCATTCCCGAATCGTGATCGCCACATTACCGATATCCTTGAAAAATGTTTAGAATCATTGCATTCTACCGGTTATGCAATATGGCACATAAACCTGGAGGTTAACAAAGAAACTTGAGAAGTCGAGGACTCTGCAGAAAGCGAAGTAACAAAAATTGTTGGAGATAGCATTAAGGCAGGAAGACAGTGGCGTAGTAAACCGTGGCAACTGATATGCTAGCTGAGATTAAGAAAAAAAAATGGAATCGGCGGGCAGGCCATGCACGTCTTCAATCACTCGTTGCTAATTTATAAAAGGTGATTACATAAGCGTGACAGAATGGATGTCAAGAACTGCAGCCGAGGATGGTAGAAAATTGCGTAATGGGACAAAAATATGATGTTTGTAGGCATAGGATGCAATCAGCTCGCATAAGACGGGATTGTAGGGAGCGGCATTGGTTTTGCAGTGAACAAAAATAGGTTTGTGGTGCTGACAGTAGAGACTCGTGAGGGTGCGAGGACACCTCAGCTGTTGGCACACTAGTAAACATTACAATTGGCTCTGAAAAAAACAACCCGTTATGAAAAATAAAGCAACGTTGTCCCGACAAATTGTTTTATTATGCATACACTAAAGGCTTCCACAGTTAATGGCATTTAGTACCAATAGTGCAATGAGCATTTCTATTTGTAAATATTGGTTTATATGCGGTTGATTCATTCCAACAATCCACTTTTCTTGCAGCAAAACATTCTGCTGCTGGAGGCACTCAACCACCTGGTGGCAGTAGGCGAGCGCCAGGCACGTGCTCTTGAGAGTGTGGCAAGGTCCAGAGGGCTGCTCTGCAACAGTAGGATCAGTGCCCTCACTGCTCTCCAGTCGAGCCCCCAGAACACACCTTATAAAGGAGCTTTCAGTTTATTATTTTGTTTATTATTCAAGAGCATGAATAAGATTATTGCAGTAAACATTGTGCTGTGCATATTGGGACACTTGTAACATGCACTTGGTGTCTCTTCAAAATGGGCAAAAACGTAAGACAACCTGTGCCACTCTTGGACCATGTAAATGAAAAAGACACTAATGCAGCATATACGTCATTGTGCTGTTTGTTCTTTCTATGTGCAAGAATAGAGTGGGTGTTGATTAGCCACAAGATGAATGGTGTGTGTATTTCACAATGAAAAGACAGGAAACGGCATGAGCTTAATAATGCTATCACCTATAGACTGTGCATATGAATGCAACACTCCCGGATTTAAACGTGCCATTACATGCATGTTCGATACCACATATTCTTTAACAATGTCATATATTTGCATGTACTAATTTTCACACAGCTTAAGCACATGCATAGCTCACTTGTGATGTATCCATTTCATAGGCCAAATAATTGTACACTTTGTCCTTTTGGAAGTGTCCTGCGTGGAACGCTGCCTTTTTGTCTCTGAGAATTTGAAGCTACTTTGTGGGAGACGCCACTCCCTTAACTACGGCGATGGACGTGGAGTCGCCTGGAGAAATTCCTGGTCCTTGTACGTCAACAGCGACCGCACCGAGAAAGCGGTCTAGTCGCCCGAGTGACACCTACAGCGAGGACACTGTGATCTACTCAGGAACCAGTGATGAAACCCCGGATGACAGCGACTTCGTGCCCGTAGCGAAGCACAAAGCAAAGAGAAGACTCGTCAGGACGTCTCCTTCCTCAAGTAGGGCAACTGTGATCCCGACGCGAAAGCCATCAGACCTCACCATTTTATATATGCCTGTGGCTGCTAGCGACAATCTAAACCGGATCAACCGCCAAGCCACATCTGTATCGCTCGAGGCACTTGTTCCGGGTCAGATCAAAGATATAAGGATCAACGCCCGTAAGAACATCCTCGCTATAGATGTCACAAACCGCAGCGCGCTAGACATTCTGAGCAACGTTAAGGTGCTGGATAGCATCAACGTACGCTGCTATAAACAAGACCATCACGACTCTACGGCCGGCGTTGTGTATGACGTAGATAATTCCATAAGCGATGCTGACCTGCATATACTCATCAAGCCGGCGACAGAGGGAATTGCCATATTGCAAGCCCGTCGCCTGGGACACTCGCAGTGTGTCAAGTTAACTTTCAAAGGAGACAGCCTACCGTCCCACGTCAAGGTCGGTCACTTCCGACACGTTGTACGGCCTTTTGTGCCAAAGCCGCTTCAGTGCAGGAAATGTCAAAGGATAGGGCACGTTAGTGCGGTTTGCACAAACGCTGCCGTGTGCTCACGGTGCTCTGGGTCGCACAGCTCCGACGCCTGTCGTGCAGAAAACCAAAAGTGCGCCAATTGTCAGGGCTCTCACGATGCAACTTCGAAGAATTGCCCACGTGTGAAAAATGAGGCGAAAGTCTTGAGGCAAATGGTCAGGGATGGTTCCTCGCACAGGGAGGCTGCCGCTAAGGTGCGACGTCGACGCTCACGTCGTCGGAGATCTAGGAAACCCACTGCTATTGCTAAGGATGCACCGCGTCCACTGACAGTCCAGAAACTTACGCATACAACTAGCAATAGCAGCAATGAGATTCCTCAGCAGAAAGTCTCCAATATCATTGCCTCAAGCGAGGAGTGGCCGCCATTGCCACGGCTAGATCCACCAGCGGAGCGACAAGATGTAGCACACTCGCCGAATCATGCTTCACCTTCTGGCAGCAACCAAGACAACGACAAACAAGTTGTCACCATGATAAGCGCCCTTATGAACACGCTACGAGCACTACTGACCGCCATACACACTCCGGCGGCTCGAGGCGCACTTCAAATACTGGATGCCCTGTATCCGGTACTGTCCGGTCTTGAGAAGCACCATGGCTGCTCCTCTACATTCGTTCCTTAGAGAAGTCAAGGAAGCGTCTATCTTCCAATGGAATGTCAGAGGCATTAAATCGCGCATTTCGGACTTTCGTCCGTTTGTTTTTAAGAACAAATTTCCAATAATCGTCCTTTGTGAACCAAACGTTGAGAGCGCCATCCGCCTATCAGGATATGAAGCTTTCATGTCTGCCACCTGTACCGACCGCAGCAAAGTCATCGTTTATATCAGATGCGATTTCACATATGTTTTACACCCAGTGGCACCTGATGACGACAATCAGTATGTGTGTTTGACTATAAAATGCAAGAACGTCGCACTCACGCTCATAGGTGCCTACATTTCACCTTCGAGTCGATTTGACAGCGCAAGGCTAAGTACAATTTTAACAGCGACACCTGGACCATGGGTTATTACCGGCGACTTCAATGCGCATCATCCGCTATGGGGAAGCTTAAAGATGGACTGTCGAGGAAGACGTGTACTATCCTTCGCGTCGGATCATGAGCTCTGCTGCCTAAATGACCTTTCTGCGGGGATTGACATACAGCAGCTGCCTGGACTTGACTTTTGTTTCAAGATGCCTCAGTGCCAGTGTGAAATGGTTCACGGACAACGAAACGCATGGTAGTGACCACGTTCCAACATATGTTAAAATCGACGGCATACGCAAGTCACACTCTACTACAGTTCTTCATCACATCGACTGGCCTAAATACACGTTGCTCATGGAGAAGAATAGCCAAGAGATCCAGGATTGTCTGCCTGGCAACATCGAGAAGCTAATTAACGCCGCTGCTCAAGAAGCCACAAGATCTTTTAGGCCTATTCCTAAATTTTCTGAATTCGAAGCAGAATTGGAGCGGCTTCGAGCAATCTGCCGTCGCGCGGAAAGAAGGTACAGGCGCACCAAGTCCATCTACGACCTAAGGGAGGCGAGACGCATACAGAAGAAGATCCAGCGTCGGATCAACTCCCTGCAGTCTCTAAGATGGAAAACCTTCTGTGATACCCTTGATCCGCATAAACCCCTCTCACATATTTGGAGAACAGTGCGTGGTCTTCGAACATCACCGCAACAACGCCACCCCTTCAAATGCCTGGCTCTCTATCAAGGTCGCAGAGAGATCGACGTAGCGGAGGACTTCTGTTTCAAGGTTGCTGGTCTACCGCCATCGTTCGCTACACGTGATCCCCGTGATGTTCCAATCTCGCGAGATTCTCGTATGGACAATTTGTTTTCCATCGAGGAGTTGCAGGCGGCGTTGGCAGCGTGCAGACGTTCCTCATCGCCTGGGCCTGACGGGGTAACATACGCAGCTCTTGGAAACCTCGGTCACACAGCCCGGCATGCATTTCTCGACGTGTACAATAATTCATGGCGTGAAGGAGAAGTTCCAGCTGCATGGAAGTCTAGCCGCCTTGTGCCTTTGCTCAAGCCAGGTATCTCCTACCTAAAAAGGAAATTAGCCATGATAACCCACGTGCTCAGATTTCTTGCGGGAAAGTCATGCGGTACGTCTGTGAGTGGGATTCTCCAACTCTATAACGCACTGTTCCTTGGTCTCCTGCGCTATAGCTTACCTGTACTGGGTGGGACCGGCAAGACCAACCTCCGTGCCCTCCAATCTGTACAAGCTCAAGCTCTGCGAATTTGCCTTGGTCTTCCCAGATGTGCGTCCACGGCAGCAACAATAGCCATCGCGCATGACCACCCCATCAACACGTATCTTCAAGTCGACACCTTAAGGATGCATATCAGGCACTTCGCCCGACTTCCATCGCATCATCTCGCCTCCCTTCCTGCCGCTCGACCTCGTTCAGCGTTTAGCAAGATTATTGCCGCCAACCATGGAACTTTACCGTCGAACTTCACGCCTGCAGCACGACCATCTCAACCGCTGTGGTGCCTCCATCCACTCCAGGCTCTTCTTGTTATTCCCGGTATCAAAAGGAAAACGGAGATGTCAACTTTCGCCCTCAAACAAACCGTGCTTTCAGTGCTACATGAACAGCACAGAGGACGCATCCACGTTTACACAGACGGTTCTGTATCCTCTAATAGTTCAGCTGGAGCAGTGGTGATTCCCGCAGAGTGCGTCACCCTCAAGTTCAAGATATCTCACATTACATCATCGACGGCTGCAGAACTCGCAGCTATCTGTGCTGCTCTGGAGTTTATTGTTCACAAATCATCACATTCATGGTCCATCTTATGTGACTCAAAGGCAGCTCTTCAGTGTCTGATGTCCCCTTTCAACCATGGACCAAATGAGCAACTAGTCGCAGACATCCGACTACTCCACCATCACGCAATCAACAAGGGACACAGCATCATCTACCAGTGGATACCGGGTCACTGTGGAATTTCTGGAAATGATAGTGCGGATGACGCTGCCCGGTCGGCTCATGATGGTGCCCAGATTACACCCATACCATTGTCAAGAACAGATGCAGCCACAAGTCTTCGCTCCCTCGCCCGCGAGCTTACACAGAATCTGTGGAACACCAGTGAATTCACGAACGCACGTCTCCACAAATTGGATCCACGTCTGCAACTCCGCCTACCACCAGGGTTGCCACGAGCGGAAGCAACACTTCTGTGCCGCCTGTGGCTCGGCGTGGCATTCACAAACTCCTGTTCATTCCGCATTGGAATGGCCGACAGCCCTACTTGTGACACCTGCGGCTGCGAGGAGACGATTGAACACCTCCTTTGTGACTGTCCCCGTTACGCAGTGCGAAGAAAAGTGCTCGTGACCGCTCTCGCAAAACTGGACAATCGCCCCTTTACAGAGGAAAAAGCTCTAGGACACTGGTCCAGACGGGCTTCGGCACTCAAGGCCTTAAGGGCTTTGTTGAAGTTTTTAAGGACATGCGAATTGTGCGACCGCCTCTGAACGTTGTAGCGCGTAGTTTCGCGTTACTGTGTCAATTTTCTTTTTTTCCATTTTTTTTCTCTTCTTCTTCTTTCTCCTTTTATTCCCTTTACCCCTTTCCCCAGCACAGGGTAGCCAGCCGGTACTTACACTGGCTAACCTCCCTGTCTTTCCTCTCCTTTGTCTCCTCTCTCCTTGTCCTTTTGTGTTGTATGAAAAGCGGCACCCTCTAGTCGGATACAACTTCACAAGACAGGAGAGACCCCGCCCAGATGACCAAAGCGCAGCAGCCGATTGCCTCCACGTCTAAAGAAATAGTCCCTCTCCAATGAGCGGGTATTAGTGCGTCCAGCGGCACGACATCAGTGTAGAGTGTGTGCCCATTGGTGCAGGCTTGTGTTCACCTGCCACTGAAGTGCAGATTCTGCGGCCTCCTAAAGTTGTATCCGACTATAGAATCACGTAATGCCTTGCACTGGTTGCATAGACTTTAGCAACTTGATAGCACACAATGATCAGGAACAGAAATCTATAAAGGCACCCAAGCAAAGCTGGCTGGCCACACTTCCATTATGAGGGGCTGTAAAAAGGTATCGCCAAATATTCCCATGACATCCTTGAAAAAGAGGTGGTGTTTGGCACTTCTTTAGAATCAAAAACCGATTACAGTGAATGTTGTGAACCACGTTAAAACAAACTGAGCTTGGTTGTCTGCACATCATGTAATGGAAGCTTGTGCTTCACATAGGAAACAAACTGCTCTGTCCAGTACAATTGTCGAGTTCGGTGTGGCACCTATTATGTCATTAGTGTCAACATCCAAATTTTCAAAGACCATTCATTCCACCATTATTCTTGTATGACGATTCTTTCAATCAGTGCTTGTATTACATGAGCAGGTGGATGTGAAAGCAAAGCTTTGTTTGCAAACCTTCAGACTTCCATAATTGTGTGGCAAGGCACTGGCATGGTGTCGAATAGCTCACACTTCCTCGGTCCAGCACCAAAGAACAAAGAAGCCCAATGCTCTATTTGAAGTTGGATCACGCAACAATTCGACGGCACACAAAGAAGAGTAACACACACAGCACAGCGTTCTGCTGTGTGTATTTCTCTTCTTTGTGTCCCATCAAATTGTTGTGCAATTCAACTTCAAGCATCTATACCAATAAAACCAGCCTTCAACCTCATCAATGCTCTAGTTATTAAGCCACAATGGCGCACATCTTTGAAATGTCCCAACACGAATTAGCTCTCCAACAAATCACCACAAGCGTAAAATTTTGCTGCACAGGTGTATGCACGTGCCATATTGTGTACCACTAAACTCGCAGGAATCGAAGGGGCAAGCATTAACCAGCCTTACTGCTGCCGTTACCATCATCATCATGACAACAATAGAACGACAGTGCTGCGTTTCAGTAAAGGAAGTGCCGGAGGGAAAGCCGTGACAGCGAGGCTTACAATAAAAATAGCAGTTACAAGACACGTTCAATGCCAAAATACGCTACATATCGCTCATCCTACTTTGGCATTGCGGCAAGCTTTTACACGTTTGAGCATGTCACAGTTTGTGTAATCATTGCTCTAAAGCAGTACAAAAGGTCTATTCCCTCTGCAATCTTTATTTTTATCATGGCGGGTTAAAGACCCACTTTTCATTGGCATCTGCACCACATTTCTCCCGATATGTAATTTTGCCTTGGTGGTTCACGACATCTTCACGCACACCGAGTTCTGCAGAGCATTGGATCTGCATTGTTCTACTGCTGAAGAATTAGAGCTCCATTATGAGACGAAAATATATGATTTGTCCATACATAATAAAGCTGCCCCCCCCCAAAAAAAAGAAAATACACTGAACCACTGGCAGGTGCACAAACAGTGAACACAGCAAACACTCTTAAGTATTTTCTTCATGCAAGCCAGCACACTAAGGTTCCCAATGCATTTTCATTTCGCCATAAATGCATAGGCACAACCGGCTTGGTGCGACATCCACATCTCGCACTGCAACGAATTGTGCAGAGAGAGAGAGAGAGATGCAAATGAGAGAAAGGCAGGGAGGTTAACCAGACTTAAAACCTCTGGTTTGCTACCCTGCACTAGGGGAAGGGAAAGGGGAAGTAAAGACGGAAAGAAGAGCGTGACAAAAATAAAAGCGTGAGAAAAAAAAATATGAAAAGGGATGAAATGGGGTCATTATAGTCTTTCTAATAGGCCACTGTCACGTAGAAAAGTCAACAAAGCCTTGACCGACTTTTGCTGCGACGACAGTTCACGTCGGCATTCCAATACTGACTGTTCTGAAAGTGGCCTGTCGTCAAGGCGTGCCAAAGTGGTCGCTAGTGACAGCCGGTGCGCGCTGTATTGAGGACAGTGGCAGAGCACGTGTTCGATGGTCTCCTCGCCGCCGCAGTGTCTGCAAGCCACGCTGTCGTCCATACCGACTCGGAAGGCGAAGGATCTTGTGTAGGCGACACCAAGCCACAGTCGGCAAAGTACTGCTGTTTCTAGTCGAGAGAGTCCAGATGGGGGTCGAAGTCGAAGGGATGGGTCCAGTCGGTGTAGACGTGTATGCTTTAAGCTTGGTGTGTTCCATAAAGTTTTGATGGCTTCATTTGCAAGCACACGAATTTTCGTTGCAGCGTCTGTTCTTGAGAATGGAATGGAGTCTTGCAAGCCCTCCTCATGTGCAGCTCGTGCTGCTGCGTCGGCAAGTTCATTGCCCATTATGCCACAGTGGCTTGGAATCCACTGCAACGTGATTTCGTGTCCTTGCTCGACGAGGTGGTGAAGCAGCAGTCTGATTTCTAGAACTAGTTGTTCGTGGGGTCCTCGGCGTAAGGCAGAAACCAAACAATGAAGTGCAGCCTTGGAGTCAGTGAACACGCTCCATTTCTTGGGTATTTCTTCAGAAATTACACGAAGTGCACAACGAATAGCAGCAAGCTCCGCGGCAGTCGATGTAGTCTGGTGAGAGAGTCGAATCTTTATGGTGGAAGGTTTTGCAGGAAAGATCACCGATCCTGCAGACCAATTCACCGTGGTCGAAGCGTCAGTATACAGATGATGATGATCGTTGTACGTCTCGTACAGCAAAAGCAGTGAAAGCTGCTTGAGTGCTGGAGACGAGAGTTGGGCTTTTGTTCGTATGCCTGGTACGATAAGTCGAACCTTTGCTTGAGCCAAGCACAATGGTGGAAACGGAACTTTCGCTGGAGCTGTATAACCTGATGGAAGGTATGCACGATAGGGCAGGACTGTTTCACAAAAGGAAGCACGTGGTCGATCCTCTGGCACTGTGGCTAGATGATGGGCAGGGGCTCGAGCAAGGTGCCTTACGTGTGCTCTGAGTGCTTCCATGACTATATGGGTCTTGGCTGGGAAATCGTGTGCAATCGCAATGGTTTCAGCCGTTGACGAACACCGCGGCAATCCAAGACACACTCTAAGCGCCTGGGCCTGGACGCTTTCGAGTGTTGGTCAGCACAGGCAAGCTGTATCGCAAATACCCAAGAAAGAGCGTCCTGTACAGTTGCATCATTGCATGTACTGAAGTACCCCAGACATTTCCTCCAAGAAACTTAAACACATTAGAGATATCCGTCAGGCGCTTCTTTAGGTAGGCCACATGAGGACTCCAGCAGAGGTCGCGATCAATGATTACTCCTAAGAATCGGTGCGTCCTGACATAAGGAATGTTTTGACCGTCGATAGAGACATCGTATGATCACATTGGCTTCCGGCTAAACGCGACCAATGCGCATTTTTCTGGCGAGATCTTGAGGCCTTGTTCATTTAAGTAGGCCGATGTTGACGTGGCAGCTTTTTGAAGCCTGGCGCGTACTTGCGGCCGTGTCACACCAGATGCCCACACGCAGATGTCATCGGCATACATTGAAATTTTAACTGTGTTCGGAAGTCGTTCCACGAGACCAATGAGTACAAGGTTGAAAAGCGTGGGACTCAAGACACCACCTTGTGGAACTCCATGGTGCGTATAATATTGCGAGGTTGGGCCAGCTTCAGTGTTAAGAAATAGAGACCGCCTATGTAAATAACTGCGAGTCCAACGATATAATGGACCGCCTAGGCCCACCGATTCCAATGCTTCAAGTATGGCGTCATGAAGAACGTTGTCGTAGGCTCCCTTTATATCTAAGAACATTGCGACAGATAACCTCTTACACGTCTTTTGGTGTTGAACATAGGTTACCAGATCGATAACGTTGTCGATAGAACATCGGTGACGTCGAAAACCAGCCATGGCGTCCGGGTAGATTTCGTAATGTTCAAGATACCACTCAAGTCTGGCGAGGATCATTCGCTCCATTACCTTCCCAACGCAACTTGCCAGCGCAATTGGTCGGTATGAAGTAATCTCTAAGGGAGACTTGCCAGGCTTAAGAAGCGGTACCAGGCGGCTGAGCTTCCAATCTTGAGGAACTTTGCCCTCTTGCCAGGACTCGTTATAGATATGAAGGAGTGCACTTCGTGCCCGTTCTCCAAGGTGACATAGCATGCGGTAAGATATGTCATCCGGACCAGGCGACGACGACCGATTACATAGGGCGAGCGCCGCGTCAAGCTCTTGCGTCGTGACAGGCAGATCCATGCGTGAATCGCGTGACTCTGGAATACGGTTCAATGTAAGCGAACCTGTGCGAGTTGGCTGGCCCGCAATCATAGCACAGAAGTCTTCCGCCACATCAATGTCTTGTCGGCGCTGGAATAGTGCTAGGGCCTTAAACGGGAAACGCTGTTCCGGAACAGAACGTAGTCCTCGCACAGTTCTCCATATTTGAGATAGCGGTTTGCGTGGATCTAGCGACGCACAAAATTTCGACCAACGCTGAGCCTCAAGTTTATCCATGCGGCGTTGTATCTTCTTTTGCATTCGCCTGGCTGTTCTGAGATCCTGAATTGACTTAGTGCGTCGATATCTCCTTTCGGCACGACGGCGAATCGTACGAAGCCGCTCCAATTCCAGGTCGAATTCAGAATACCTTGGAGAACACGTAAGTGTGCGCGTGGCCGTCTGTGCCGTTTTCTTAATAGCTTGTTGAAGTCCACAAGAGAGGCTTTTGTGACAAGCGTCCTCAATCTGGGATTTAAAGACAGACCAATCTATTCTTCGTATCGTGGTGAACGTATACGTGTTGGACATTCCCTTGATCTTGAGGTAAGTGGGGATGTGGTCACTTCCGTGCGTTTCAATGTCCAAAAACCACTTAACATGTGTGGCGAGGCGGTGGGAGACGAAAGTCAAATCGAGGCAGCTGCTGTACGTTATTCCCCGCAGAAATGTTGGACTCGCGTCATTCAGCAGGTAGAGACCATTGTTGGAAGCTAATGAAGCTAGTCGTCTTCCCGTCGCATTAACCTTTGAGCTTCCCCAAATGGTATGGTGAGCGTTGAAATCTCCGGTGATAATCCATGGAGCAGGTTGTGTTTTCAAGATGTCTTCTAGTCTTTTGGTGTCAAATCGACTTGATGGAGACAGATACACCCCCAAGAGTGCAAAGGTGACTTTCCTATTTTTAACAGTCATGCACACATACTGATTGTCGTCATGATGTTGCACCGGTTGGACGACGTAAGTGAGTTCACGGCGAATAAACACGACCACCTTGCTACTTTTGATGTCGCTTGATGAGAATATTGTCTCGTAGCCGGATAGTCTCATTGGATGGGATAATCTTGGTTCACAGATGACAATGATTGGAAAGCGGTTAGTGAGAACAAATTGACGAAAATCGGCGATGCGAGATCTTAGACCTCTCGCGTTCCACTGAAGGATCGACGCTTCTCTGACCTCCTTACGAAATGACTTGTGATGGTCAGTCATGGCTTCACTCAAGGCTTGCTAGGACGGGGCTCAGCGCGTCGAGCACTTGTAGTCCACTACGAGCAGATGGAGTGTCAATGCTTGTCAGCATGGCCCTGATGACATTCACAATGGATCGCAGCACCGGGATCATTTGGCAGTCGACTGTTGAAGCCTCACCGACAGATGCGGGCTTCGATGGGAGCATCAAGCGTGGAGGCTCCTTAGAAGACTGAGAGCTTGCAAGCGCCGGCCACTCTTCCACGGGGGCAGCATTTCCCGTCTGAGGCCTCCTTGTGCTCTCGGGCGTTCTATATGGAGATGATGGCGTTGGCGCAAGCGGCGCACGAGCTCCACCCTGTCTTGAGCGTTTCCGTCGATGACGACGTCGACGCCGGATCTTTTCTGAGGCTTCTCTATGGGTTGAGTTATCCCTCACCATTTGCTTCAGAACTTCGAACTCTTTTTTGATTCTTGGGCATTCTTTAGACGTCGCTTCATGGGTGCCTTCACAGTTGCCACACCTAAAGTTTGTGGCACGGCAGACGTCTACCGTGTGTGACTCCGCGCACCGGTGGCATATTGGGGAGTTTGCGCAGGCGCCCTTAACATGTCCGATCTTAAAGCACTTGTGGCATTGAAGCGGCTTTGGGATAAACCGTCGTACGACATGTCGGAAGTGACCGACCTTTACGTGCGAAGGGATGGAATCCCCCTTGAACACAATCTTCACACAACGGCTGTTGCCAAGTCGGCATACGTGCGTGATGACCATTCCTTCGTATGCCGGTTTGATCAGAATTGGCAGGTCCGAGTTCGAAATAGCCAAGTCAACATCGTAGATCACACCTGCAGTGCAGGCCCCATCCATAGGTATGACTGATCGTACTTTTATGTTGCCCAAATCTGTTATCTGTCGTAGCGTCTCCAGCGTGGTTCCACGGGTTGTGTCGACAGCTAGAACATTGTTTCGTGTGTTCAGCCGGACTTCCTTGATTTCGTTTGGCGCCTTTCCCTCAAGAAAAACAGAGAGAGCTTGCCTGTTCAATACTCGAAGGTTGACAGAAGAATCCACTGGCATGAAGAGGATGGTGTGCGGCCAGCGTTCACTACCTGCCTGCATGGTTGACGTACTCGCTGGTGACGACGCCTTGATAAGCCTCCTTTAGCCCTTCGGCTCCTCACCGACACGAAGCTGTCATCAGATGAGTCGTCACCTGTGATTGAGTAGACCTCTGTGTCTTCGCTGGTGCTGGACCAGGTGCCTCGTTTCCTTGATGAACTTGTTAATGTAGTGATCTTGCCAGACGGGCCGGCAATAGGCTCTGCATCCATGGCCACAGGAGTAGGAGTCTCTCTTGAGCGGTCACTGGTGGTTGACCAGGTGCCTTGACTCATAGAAGAGATTGCCGTTGCAGACTTCTGGTAGCACGGGCCTGCGGAACGTTCCGCGTCCATCGCCTCAAGCCAGGACGCGGAAAATGCCCCAGAGACTGATGAAAATTTGACGAAAACTGGCTAGCTGGGACAGATGCGTTCTAGCACTGAGTAACTTCGTTTCATAGTGCGGCCGATATATGACGCATGACCATAATTCAGCGTTATGCATACTAACTTGTACTAAGTACTAAGTAATCTCATAAGAAAAACCAAGTTCTTTAAGAGATTAGCATTCACAGGGTACTTCACACAATTTGTGATATCCATTTATCTATTCATACTTCATTAACCTCTTTCCCCAAAAAGTGAGCCATTTGGAAGGCACCCTGATAGATAAGTAGAACAATCTGTGAAAATTCAGCAACCAGCGAAAAAGTCATTATCATAGGCTGTCGCATGTGTGATGTCGGTAACACAAAATTTAAGTCGGCTACACAGAAGTGACAAATTTGGCAATATGGTGCGTCTAGACATTGCTTCAATGCTAATCACAGTAACGCTGACATTGAAGGCGCCTTAATTCCTACGTACGTTCCGTCGACATACCCGACTACGTTCGTAACGTTTCCGCGAAGTAAGTAGCGTTCTTTTATAAATGCCCGCTCAGCCGCAGTCTTCGGGAAAGCCGGCCACCGCTTCCGCACTGCCGCATCAATAAGTGCATCAGACATCTCTGACACAGAGGCTCACAGTAGTCTGATGACGTCCAATGTAACGCTCGGCGCCGACGCTTCCCTGAAAACTCCCAGTCCCGTAGAAACTGAGGGCGCAGAGGACTTGCTCTTCGACGGTGAGCGAATGAAGCCCGCCACGCTGTCTCCATATACAAGAGTCTTCGCCTAGCTCGTCACACAGCCAGCGCACCATGTCTTCGACAGGCGAAAATGACGCTGAATCTCCACGGCGGTCATGTACGTGAACGGGTACAAACGGTCATACTGACGCTTGCTGCCGCTGGCTGCAATAACACAGGCTGCTGCTGCCGCCGCCATGTTCCCGAATTGAACTCGGAAGGGGTTTCGCGATGCACGAGTTTAGCACGAGTTCGCCTGTCAATCAAAGCCATAGGTCACGCCCCGCGCGAGGCATGTAACTCTTGTGCGCGCACCCACCACGGTTGGGCCACGCCCAACTTATCGTTCGGCAGCAGCGACGCGGTGCCGAGCTGACAGGCATCAACAATATTCACCACCGACATAAAACACGCACAACGCACTGTCATCGGTGATGTACTGCGCACTACTATCAAAAACAAAGCGTTGACTGTCGCTGGCTTATGCATATATCTTCTCGGGCTGAGATGGCCCCACAGCACGGTTTCATTGCCTGCATTGTGGCGACGTAGCGCACAGTAAATAATTATCGGCACGTCACTGTAGCTGCTTGCAAGGCGTCGATGCACCGAGGGTGACGACGATGCTGAGGAGTGCGTATCGCAGCAGTCGTTTGAGATGGCTGCTCTGTCATCGGTGATGTATCGGAGCCACAACGTCGTAAACACGATCAGCGTCCGAGAATCGCTCGCTCTTCTAGACCCAGTGCAATGGCATTTCTTCATCACAAGCACTGCGCACTCAACAGTTCCAACACCTTCCTCAGTTCGAAGTCTCATTTCATAACCGTACACAAGAGCCCTCACCTGCCAAAATGCAATTGCTGCGGTGTCGTTACGGTATCCTTTTGCGATCGCTGCTGGCTCCACCATAAGTTCTCCGCAAGCACCTTGGTGCGCACAAAACACTCAAATACTGCGTACATGCGCTCAGAGGCACTTTCACTGGGCAAGCGATGACAAGCGATGAGTTGTGTCGCTGGGAAGCACGCACTTCTTCGCAATGCATCGCAGAGGCTTCGCGCACAAAGATAAACTGGTACATTTTCACTAAACTGTGTCACTACGGGCACTACGGACCACCATTTTGCAGCGACAGCCCTTGTTCCCGTGACTAGTGTGTCGTTTTTAGTTGGTCAAGCGGAGGCATTAAGGCGCCTGTGATGAACAGCCGTACCACGGCGCTGCGTTTCTATTCTCCTAATAGAGAAAGAGTGGTGATCACTGACATTATTGAGAATAGTACTGTAGCGCCCCTAGGTGACTTCTCACCGTATGAACTGCCTCGGGCGCGCGACCCGCTTCAAAGTATCTGCTTCTAAGCTTTCGCCTCACTGTCGCCACTCGCGGCAAGAAGTGCAAAATTTAATGATTTGCTCGATCTCCGTTTGTCATCAGAGATTTCTAGCATTCAAAACGAAAAACAGACACTTAAAGAAATAAAAATGTTCGTTATTTTATTTGTTGTATCTTAACGTATTCGTTTGAGCGAAAGCGTAAGTGCAAGAATGCGCCGCATGTACCCTGTTCGCATTCGATGGAGGATAGAAAGATAATGCCCGAAAGAGGAGGCACGCCCTTGACGCGCCCGCGAAAGGCGTGGCAAGCGGCTCACGGCAAGTGTGCAGACAGACAGCGGGACAGTCACGGTATTGCTAAGTTGCGATAATCCGTTGATAACAATACGCGGCGCTGGCGCGTTTCGTTGTGCAGCCGTCTGCGCTTGAAACGTGAAAGTAGCGTCCCGCGCAGGGTGCGCTCATGTTGTCATACGCGGCTTTTTGTCTACGTATTTTTTTGCCTGCAGCCTTTGCGCGTCCCGCGCTATCTCCGTTCACTGACTGCCGTCGAGCAAACTCGGGTAAAACTCGGGTGAACGAGAAACTCGGCGCATCCTGCATAGCACCCCAGGGGCCGTATTCTGTAGCGGTTCGCTTTGGAACTGGTTCGGTCTGGCTGTTGCCATTGGTCGGCGCTTCGTTGTCGTCATCCCTGGTGGGCGGGACGACAAATTTTGTTGACGTCACACAGGTTGCCAATCATCTGGAAAGGAACCGGTTCCCTGCTAGGAGAGGAACCGCGGAGAAGTGGTTCGCTCGAGGGTCGCGCGCGGTGGCGAGCATGATGTCGAGGGTTGCTAGGGCAACCGTGGCTGCCGGCTAGTCTCGCGCCAGCTGACGAGCCGTCACCTAGACGAGACGAGACAGAGAAGGCAATGGCGGCTCCTTTGGTTGTGCTGCTGGCGAGCGCCGAAAGACAACGACGCGACGAGAGGCAACGACGCGACGCGTTCGGCATGGCCGAAGAAGAGTTTCGAAGGCATTTTAGGCTCTCCAAAGACATAGTGCGACGTCTTTGCGATGAGCTGGAAGAAGATCTCGGACCTCAAAGATTTCGTGGTGTCGACACAACGATGAAAGTGCTGTGCGCGCGGCGGTATTTTGCCACCGGGAGCTTTCCAGTGCGTCGGGAATGAAGAAGCGATTGCACTGTCGCAGCCTTCCGTCAGCCGGATCATTACAGCCGTCGCCAAGGCCATTACGGTTGTGGGCAAAGAAAAAGGATGGGTTAGATTCCCATCCACGGCGCAACAGAAAGCCGCCGTCAGCTGCTGGCCCAACACACACGACGCCTTTGCTAGGTAGGGGTGCTCCTCGACAAATGAAACGAGTATTTCGCGCTGCCTCGCTGAAATATGAGGACCCAGCCACCTGTTTTTGTGCGACGACATCGTTTCGGTTTCGGCGCGCGAACAAGTCCGAAACGTAAACAAAGCGAGGCAAGTTGTTTGCATAACGTATGACACACAACCTAGCGACTAAATAAGAAAACAACACAAATAAAATTACAACTCCCAGTAGCCGTCTGCGCCGCAAGCTCACATTTATTACTCAAAATTATATTTGCAAGTGTTCTATACAAACCAATGTTTTTTTATCAAACCAGCAACATCCTTCAATTGCTATACCGTACCCCAAGTACAAACAAAAATTATGACGTGATCTTCCGGCAGACCGCCGCTCGTTGATTGGTTCCCCTCACGCAGGCCCCGTTCCACTCTTTCTCCGAGTGACGTAATCCAGACGTAACAGCCAGACCGAACCGGTTCCAAAGCGAACCGCTACAGAATACGGCCCCTGCGCAATACATTGGAACGAAGGACAGCGTCAATGAGATTTTCCCCTGGCCGTTGCATTTGTACAAGAATGTAAACAAGGTTCTTGAATAACAAAGTTTCATTAAAATATTTCTCAACTTGTTCATTTCACGGTCTTTACATTTTTCATATCAGTGGCATGCACTGCTTTGCTGGTTTTGAACTGATATAGTTCTAAAGTTAGTGTGATATTTTCTTTACTTATAAAATAGACAAAAAACATGGAAGCATCGATATCAGTTATTTCGGGCACAATTTTTGGCACCATACGAGTATATTCTTCTATGAAACAATACATATTTTACTTGTCTTGACAGTGCGCAGCGTTCAAAAATTCGTTGGCAGCATCTTTGGCACTTGCAATGCAGTTCTTATTTATGTATTTGAACCCTCCACAAATACTATAAGGAGGAGGACGAGCTGGAATGCGAGCCCCCCCCCCCCCCCCCCTCCCCACCAGCGAAATTTCTGGCTACGCCACTGTCACGGGTATATGGTACCGAGGATCTGTCAGCGTCGCGGCGAGTTGCCATTCGAGGAAATAATGAAACAAAAAGATACGTTAAACGCAATTGGCATTTTCTCTGGTCGCAACTCGTTCCACGTGCATACAGACCAGCTGACCACGAACTGAATCCCTGTCCTGGTCCCTGGATCAGTCTGAACGAAGAAGGTTGAACTAATGAAGCAACAGCCATGTGCGTGACCGTTGAATAGATGGTGACAACTGAATGCATCTCGAGTTAATCGTGCGGGCACCGAATTGATGAGGAAATTGGCCTTCACATCCCAGGAGACGCCGATAACTACTGCGATCCGAAAGGAGTGAAAAAGGCAACAAAATGTTGACCGCCGAATAGCTGTCAAGTCTCAACATTGATTTGGCGGCGCTGTGTGAGAAGTGGTGGCGTAAGCGGGGAGGGCGGGGGGGGGGGGGCGCCTGCCCCCCCCCCCCCCGGGCCTCCCATTGGGTACGTGCCTGCCGCACCATCTGCGTAGGCGCGCCTTAATGCTAACGCATTACTGTCGCATGACTGCCATTGGTCGTTTTTTTTTTTTTGTATTGGTGTATATGTGCTAGCCAGCGCCACCCACGGCCATGGCGGTGGATGCGGAACATCTTTTACACTGCAGGCGCCACTCACATAGTCGCTGGCATAGAAATACTGCACGAGATAGATATAAAGTATGCGTATAAAGGTAGGGAGACTAACCAGGGGCCGTTCCGGTTGGCCATAAAAAATATAAAGAGAGCGCAAGGGGAGAGAAAGCGAGAGGAGCAGAAAACCGCGTACACCATAGCGCGCTAGCTGGTACAGCTTTCCCAAAGTATATCGTGAAGGCTCGTAGACCGCACGAACCTTAATTAGTAGCGCGAAGAAAGCCTTCTGCCCGGAGTTTCCATGGAAGCACATGCCTAGAGCTTTTAGTTCTGATAGCGACCGATTGTACAATTGGTCCAGCACTCTGCACATTAGTTGCCTCTCGGCACTATAATGTGGGCAGAGACAGATTGCTACGATGTGAACAAACCATGCTGTACCACTTCTGCCTAGGCGTCGCATTAACAAACTATTATGCTGGCTGACTTCCCTGTCTTTCCGTGTATTCCTCCTCCTCCTATTATGCTTTCCTTATTGGAATGGCCACCATCCTCACGTGCGGCACATGTCGCTGTGATAGGACGCTCACACACATTAAATGCTGCAAATATATAGTCATTTCCAACGAAAACATCCTCGACGTTGTCATATTGCCCTCTCGGCTGTAATAACCGCACGTGAACGCCCGGGCAAAAGCATTGCAAAAGCTGCCGTGCGTGCTTTTGTACTTCCGTGCAACAGTCCAGCGAGGAGGCTCTTGCTCTCCCCGACGGAACACGTGCGCTGTGCCCGCCTGTCTACAGGACCCCCCTGACATCAGCTTTTCTACGCAAGTAAAACATTGTTTGATAAATGAATTTCGCTTCGAAAAAACAACATGCTTGAGCTCGACGCACAAAGCGCAACTCCCGTTCATAGGAATTCAAGGGCACTGCGAATATCTCTTCGTCTTACCACAAGTTCGTCGTAACAGAATGGTGTGAAAAACTCAATATGTATTATTCCTGCTTCACACCTTACACACCTCACGCCAAGGCACAATACAATAACATTTAAAAACATTAAAAGCAGATATAAAAACCGACTACTTGACCTTGTATGACACAAAAGTGTGTTTTATGCACTCATGAACTATTGAATAAATGTGGCTTTCTCACACTGCGCAAATCAGCGCACTTTCACAAAAGATGACATTTCAGCTAGCTTGCTAAGGAATTCCTCGTTATCCTCATGCCGTTGGCGATAACTTCGCCATGACAATGAGGGCATTACCAGCTGCACTATATGCGTGAACAACGTAGGACGATGTCCTCACAACAGTTAGATATATAGTTTGGCGTCCACAACAGCTGTGCGTACGCAGGAAGTTCTCGGAGGCCGCAGTGCCCATGCGCAGCACGCTAGAGCTCGCCCAGCGTTTTGCGTTCGCCTGCAGCTTTCCAGGCGCTGCGTAGCGGCCGCTGCCGGCTCTGCATGCGTGACGTTCTCGCGTGTTCTCGCGTACCCACGAAAGCGCATTTGCAAGATGGCTCCGAACGAAGGAAAGTGCGCGATTCGGCTACAGTGTACTAGAATATTCTAGTACACTGTAATTCGGCTACATCAGTTTCTGGAGCTGGCGCATAGCGGCGCTGAGCAGCACGCGACCGGCTGCCGCGCGAGCCAGTGAGTGTTCTACCTGTCAACTTTTGCGTCCGGTGCTGCGTCGCGGGCGCGCGCTTCGCTGAGTACGAACGCTCTCCCGTGCTGCACACGTGGGTGGGTGCGGACGCGCAACTATCTATTACAAACCTGCAGATTCACTTCAAGGACATCCTCAATCACGGTTTTCGGTGTGAGCCCTACCAGTTTGTAAGTCGTCGTCGACGCTAGCGTCGCTCTCCTTTTCTTTCTTTAAAAAAAAAACATACATAAACACACCAGGCGCTATAATGAAGTTTTATTTTACGCAAATAAACCCACGCTCTCCGGCGGGGGCGAGTAGCCAGTGCCTCAGCGATCGGCGGCTGCCATCTTTTATTCCTTTCTAAACGGGCAGCTTGCGGCTATTCAGAAGAAAATTAAGTATCGTTCGGCATATTAATACACCTTTAACGCGTACATGTCACTTTGATACGGTGAGTTTTTGCGGTTTTGTGACGTCGCGTGACAGGCAGGTGAAATGGATGCAGCCCGAAAACTTTTGACCAATAGCCGAGGGCTAAAGGCTAAAAGCCGTCGAATCAGCAATAACAATTTTTCATTTTTTTCGGTCAAATAATGCATAATCAATGTGTACGCGTCATATCAGATGGGGAGCTATCGCGGTTTTCGTGACGTCGCGTGACAGGCAGGTGAAGTGGGGGTGGTCCAAAAAATTTTTTACCAATCGCGGAGGGCTGATTGCAGAATTGGAATAGAAACGTTTGGAATAGTTTTACGTTATAGCGCCGCTATTCCAAACTTTTCTATTCCAATTTTCCCAAAATTCCAAAATTAGTTATTTCTGATTCGGCGCCGTTTCGCCATTAGCCCTCTGCTATTGGTCAAAAGTTTTCGGGCTGCACCCACTTCAGCTGCCTGCCACGCGGCGTCACAAAACCGCGAAAACTCACCGCCTCAAAGTGATGTGTACGCGTTAAAGATGCATTAATATTCCGAACAAAACTGAATTTTATTCTGAATAGCCGCAGGCTGCCCCGTTCCCAAAGGACTAAAAGATGGCTGCCGCTGATCGCTCAGGCACTGGCTACTCGCACCTGCCGGAGAGCTTGGGTTTATTTGCGTACAGTAAAGCCTTTTGCGTGGCCGTGTAACGTTTTCGAGCACTTTCTGCACGTTAACGACCTCGCTCTGCCAACTCTTCTTTGCTGAGGATTCGTTTTAGCGGCATTGTTAACCTTCCGTTGTATGCCACCGCTATTTTCGACCAGCCACCGCAAGTTAAGTAAGGGAACGCGGACCAATCGCAGACGCCGGCGCACTGCACTGCACTTTACCCCATGTTTTTCCTTCCCAAACAAGAATCTGTATCTCCATCCTCTTCATCCAGTTACCGATTTTCAGTGCAGTTGCTCGGCCCCCTCGAATCCCTCTCCACTTGCGCGTGCTCCTCGCCTCTTGTCAGCCAATTAGATAAGACAAACCGCTCAGTGTAGGCAATGTGCAAAGTGACCTCCTATAAACGGCAATAGGCAAAGTGACCTCCTATGAACGAGGAAAGCGTTTGATTGGTCTGTTCAGACAACCCTGCGGGTCACCGCCCGATGCTTGCGTCGGCGGTTACGCAAATTTGACGTCAGGAGATTGGAGTAGAAACATATTGGAACAGTTTTACGTTACAGGGCCCTCCATTTGCTTCTTATGTAGCTTGCAGAGTCACTTCCTCCAAGTCTCCTGATCTGGGCCTCTCGCTGAGCCGAGTAGTGGGCGAATAAGCGGTACGCGTTATCCGGATTTCTTCTGCATTGGGCCTATTGGAGCAGAACCCCAAACGTTCCTACATTGTTTCTCATATTCGAAAGTAGGACATAACTGGGTTTGTCTTAACGGTAGTCTACTGTGCTTGAACACATCAAGAACATCTGCATGTAGTAAAATGAAGGACAAAATCTTTTTATCGCAGAATGGGTTATTGTTGAGGTCTATCCCATGCTACCGTTGCACGTATGCAACAGAAATTACGTCATTGCCTAACATGGCGGCACCTGACCTGCCTATGCCTGCCCGCTTCCAGTCAAACGGTTAGCGATTTCTTACCCTCTTGCCCCCTTCAACAGATATGAATGATGTAGACTTTCGCTACGCTTTATCTCACCTCCAGGGCAAAATTCGGGCGCTACTTCGGCGGTATTTGTGAGGCTGGTTCTCGATACAGAGGTATGAATGATTAGGCTATGGTCACACACAGGCAACTCGCGATGTCGCTGCAACAAAACGGTGGCACCATCTGTTACCGCTACGCTGTGCTTAAGGTCTCCTTTACTCAAGGGGCGGAAGGTTGGGGGGGGGGGGGGGGGGGGGGGCTCCCGCGCTTGTATTGACTTGTATGTACGTGTGTGTGTGTGTATGTTTGCATTTGTATGTATGGGTATGTATGTAAATATGTATTGCTGATTACCGTGCGAGGGGGAACCAGGACCCACGTAAGTTTTTCCTCCCCCCATCCCCGGACTTCCCTGACTTAAGCACGGCCGCTACAGCAAAACACGGCGAAACACGCCGTGCCGTGACTGGCAGCATACGCCTGCAGCTCCCCTTGCTCGTGCATCAATGTAAGGGCGCGGCAAACCGGTTTTATAAATATTTCATGACTGCTTAACGCATCCTACGTGCGTGAAATTCTTGTGGGTAAACTTAACTTCATGCTTCAGTGAGGTGTGTCACAGCCCTGCGTGTCTCCGTCAGGAGCAATGGCTGCATCGACGCCAAAGAATTCAACGGAGCTCTCAGCTTTTTGCGGTAACCTAATTTCTTAGAGAAAAATAGTCCTAAAAAGTTTTTTTTTTTTTTAACTTGACAAACATGGAAGCCCAAAACCCACCGCTGGAAGCTTTCTGTGGTCACGATCGAACATGTACTGCTGCTGCAGGAATAATAAAATGGTCTATAGACCGAGCGGTGGCTGTTCGCATTGTTCACTTTTGATGTTACGAGGTCACAAGGGCTTCAGAATCCATGTACGTCCCATCGCAATACTACACTATTCTCCCCCTTTCCCCCAATATGTGTTTTGCCAAGTGCACACTGCGTTTTATTATTACCCCCAACGATGTCTTATTCTGTCAATACCCTAGCGCAGCCTGGATTCGAACTGCGTTCGTACACTTCACGAGTCGGAAATGCTTGATCTTTAAATCACTTTTTTTTTCTTAACTCTCGACTATGCCGCCGACATAACTGCAAGGAGTAACACAGCACCTTAAAAGTACAGTGGCACCTCTAGCTCCTCTGCTAGGATGACGCCACTTTCTTCCGTGCTTCAGTTTATCTAAAAAACAACACGAAGGTGAGACAATTTAAGCGACACAGCATCAAGATGTGAAAGGAAGAAAGGAGATGAAGTAAATATGTACTTCCACTTTACGACCCGAGACGCACCACTTCCACAATAAGTTATGTGTTCCTAGCAGTAGAAGATTCCTCCGCACGCACCTGCGAACGTTTATCCCAGACGAGACTGCGTGAAACAGCGCAAGACTTACTGCGCATAATATTGCGTCAGCCCCCAATGCTACACCAAAAAGCGCATGCGTCCGAAGGACTGTGATTGGCTGACGCGCTATGATTTGATTACGGTTGGCAACCGTTCTATAAAACAACACCGAGCTGAAACAACCTAGATGAAGCCAGCGTTAAAAACTGAAAGGCACGGTATGAAATGAAAGAAAAAGCTTCGACTTTCCACTTTCCCACCGCAGATGCCATGTACATGAAGTAGCAGGTTGACATCCATAGCCTACTGTGACCACATGACTTGCTCGAAAAACGAATTGGCGCAAACTGGTGGAAAACATACATTTATGCCTTTTTACTTGCTTGAAATGTTAAAGTGCCCGCGGCCAGCCCTAACTTATGCAAGGTGTATCTTTTGCACAAAACACCCTCTTAGCACCTGAAATAACTTAAAGGATGCAGTAACGGTGTTCTGCTGACGAATGCACCCATTTTCAATATTTTCAGGAAATGTAAGGGTACTAATGGAAACTTACCCTTGCAACGTTTAACACCCGAACCCTTTCGAGTGAGGCTTGCTTAGCAGGACTCTTTGAGGGACTATCAGACATTATTTGGGATATCATCGGCCTTAGTGAGATTAGAAGAACTGGTGGGGCTTATACATTGCTGAATAACGGACATGTCCTCTGCTATAGAGATCTCCCAGATAAGAAGCAATAGGGGGTAGGATCCCTAATTCCTAAGCACATAGCCGGTGACATTGACGAATTCTAAAAAATTAAATTATGGGGTTTTACATGCCAAAACCACTTTCTGATTATCAGGCACGCCGTAGGGGGGGATTCCGGAAATTTGGACCGCCTGGGGTTCTTTAACGTGCACCTAAATCTAAGCACACGGGTGTTTTCGCATTTCGCCCCCATAGAAATGTGGCAGCCGTGGCCGGGATTCGATCCCGCGACTTCGTGCACATTGACGAATTCTACAGCATTAATGAGAGGGTAGCTGTAGTCGCAATCAAACTTAATAAGAGGTATAGATTAACGGTAGTACAAGAGTACGCTCCAACATCCAGTCACGATGATGAGGAAGTAGATCAGTTTTAGGAAGATGTTCAATTAGCGATGAGAAAAGAGCAAACTCAGTATACTGTAGTAATTCGCGACTTGAATGCAAAAATGAGGAAAAAGCAGGCTGGTGAACAAGCAATGGCAACTACGGCGTCGATTCTAGGAACGCTAGAGGAGAGCAGGGGCGCGATCGGAGATATTTTGTTCGATACGCGTTCTGTTCAGTTGCTGCAACGTCACAAAGTTGCAGTATGCAAAATTTGTGACAGCGGGGCGGAGAGAGCAGCCAATCAGGAAGCGGTGACCTCCCCGGAAGTTTACTTCCATCGTTTGTCGTCTGCTTGCAGACAGTATACTACAAAACGAAATGTTTCTCGTCTTCCAAATGAATGAAATCGTTACCTAAAAAAACGTATTTTATCTTCTCAAGCCCAAACACGTTTTCAAATAGTAGTACGTGTGACTACTGCAATTTATAACTATTAGGTTCTTTGCGTCGTCCCTAGGTGGTGTCGCGCACAGCGAGAAGAAAAAAGAAAAAGAAAACGACGGGAGGAGTGGCGCACTTTTCATGGGGCAGCGACAACATTCCAGTGGCTCGCTGGCACCAATGATGTTGTCGATTTATCTGTACAAGCAACGAATTATTTGTTTCGAGAAACAAAAACGACGCCGGAATTCACTTTCTGCCATTTCTTCAAACGCGTTTCGCACCGCCACCCGCTCTCCTCCTTCCTCTAGAAACGCCAGCGCAACAACCTAAGTTCCCAACGGAAGCGCCATTTTCTCGAATTAAACTATGGATTGGATTCAAACGTGCTATTCCGCAGCCGAAAAGGCCGCCTGTTGGATCCAATCCAATCCACCAGACGCGCCATGCGAAGCCGTATGATCGCTCCAAACTTCTCAACTCCCGTCGCGTTCGGACGAAATGCTCGGTGGGCGGATGATTGACAGGAGCGTGTCGTCATTTTGACGTCACCAAAAACGGGGCGGCGCCCCGCGGCTGGCGACGTCGGCGCGGAGTAGGCCAATCGCGCGCGCCGGTAACCGAACGAACGCGCCGAACAACCATCTCCGATCGCACCCCTGCTGGTAGAATTCGCAGAAAGGAATAAGCTTCGAATAATGAACACCTTTTTCAGGAAGCGTAACAACAGAAAGTGGACCAGGAAAATCCTTAATGGCGAAACAAGAAATGAAAATGATTTCATACTTTGTGCTGATCCTAGCATAGTGCAGGCTGTAGAAGTGATAGGTAGGGTAAAGTGCAGTGATTATAGGTTAGTGAGGGCTAGGAATCACCTCAATTTGAAGAGAGAAAGAGCGAAATTGGCCAAGAAGAAACAAGTTTACCTAGAGGCAGTAAGGGTAAAAGCAGATAAATTCAGGCTGGTACTTGCGAACAAATATGCAGCCGTAGAACAGAGAGATAATGAGGATATAGAGCTAATGAATGAAACCATAACTAGGCTGGGTTCAGAAACAGCTACTGAAGTGGGAGGCAAGGCACCAAGCCAACCAGTAGGCAAGCTATCCCAAGTAACAAAGGACCTAATAAAGAAACGACAAAGAATGAAAGTGTCCAACTCAAGAGATCAGATAGAATTTGTGGAACGGTCAAAACTGATCAACAAGGCGAAAATAAGGGACATTCGAAACTACAACGTGAGAAAGACTGAAGAAGCCGTAAAAAATGGACGCAGCCTGAAATCAGTGAGAAAGAAACTTGGCATCGGACAAACCAAGATATATGCACTAAAATATAAGCAGGGTAATATCATCAACAATCTCGAAGATATAGTGAAAGAAGCGGAAGAATTCTATATTGACCTGTACAATACCCAGAGGAGTCAGGATACCTCCATTAGAAACAGTAATGCACAGGATACAGAAACTCCTCCTATAACTAGCGATGAGGTCAGAAGGGCCTTGGAAGTCATGAAACGAGGAAGAGCGACAGAAGAAGATGGAATAACAGCCGATTTAATCAAAGATGGAGCAGACATAATGCTTGGAAAACTGGCGGCTCTTTAGGCGAAGTGTCTATCGACTGCAAGTGTCCCAGAAAACTCGAAGAATGCAAACATTATACTAATCATACTAATCCACAAAAAGAGATACGTTAAAGAATTGAAAAATTATAGGCCCATTAGCTTGCCCCCAGTATTATATAAAATATTTACCAAAATTATCTCCAATAAAATAAGGCTAACACTGGATTTTAGTCAATCAAGGGAACAGGCTGGCTTCAGGAAGGGATACTCTAAAATGGATCACATCAATGCCATTAATCAGGTTATCGAGAAATCTGCAGAGTACAATAAGCCTCTCTATATGGCTTTCATAGATCACGAAAAGGCATTTGATGCAGTACATATACCAGCAGCCATAGAAGCATTACGTAATCAAGGAGTACCGAACGCTTACGCAGATACCTTCGAAAATATTTACAGAGGTTCTACAGCTACCTTAATTCTACACAAGAAAAGCAGGAAGATACCTATAAAGAAAGGGGTCAGACAGGGAGACACAATCTCTCCAATGCTATTCACTGCGTGCTTGGGAGAACTATTCAAGCTATTAAACTGGGAAGGCTTAGGAGTAAGGATCCACGGCGAATATCTCAGCAACCTTAGGCTTGCCGATGACATTGTTCTATTCAACAACAGTGCAGACGAGTTACAACAAATGATTGAGGACCTTAACAGAGAGAGGGTAAGAGTGGGGTTGAAGATTTATATGCAGAAGTCAAAGACAATGATGAATAGCCGCGCAAAGGAACAAGAGTTCAGGATCTCCAGTCAGGCTGTACAGTCTGTGAAGGAGTACGTTTACCTAGGTCAATTAATCACAGGGAACCCTGATCTTGAGAAGGAAATTCATAGAAGAATAAAAATGGTTTGGATCGCATACGGCAGACATTGTCAGCTCCTGACTGGAAGCTTACCATTATCATTGAAAAGGAAGGTGTACCATCAGTGAATTTTACCAGTGCTGACATATGGGGCAGAGACTTGGAGACTGACAAAGAAGCTTGACAACAAGTTAAGGACCGCGCAAAGAGCGATGGAACGAATATTGCCAGGCATAACGTTAAGAGACAGAAAGAGAGCGGTTTGTATCAGAGAGCAAACGGGTATAGACGATATTCTAATTGACATTAATAGAAAAATTGGCGCTGGGCAGGTCATGTAATGCGCAGATTACATAACCGTTGGAACATTAGGGTGACAGAATTGGTACCAAGAGAAGGGAAGTGCAGTAGAGGACGGCAGAAGAGTAGGTGTGGTGATGAAATCAGGAAATTCGCGGGCGCTAGTTGGAATCGGTTGGCGCAGGACAGGGGTAATTGGAGATTGCAGCGAGAGGCCTTCGTCCTGCAGTGGATATAAAAGATGATGATGATGATGATGATGATGGTGGTGGTGATGGTGATGATGATGGTGATGATGGCGCTTAAGGGAGTTTCGAAATTGAATCCACCCTCGAAGGTGTAATTTTTCTCGGAGTGTACCGACAGTTATAAGCTAGTCCAGGCTGGGCGGCGCAAGGAAGAACGCTTGGAAAGGTGCCTCTCGCATTTAGGCAACCTCGGCGGCACGTGTGCTGGTGTAAGTTTCTCCGTTAGTCATTTTGACTGGGGTCGGATAAGGCTGACAGCGATACCGCGAGAAGTGATATCGAAGTGGCGTTTAGTTACCGCTCCCGGCAACCGCTCACCTGGCGCTTACCTTTCACTTTTCCTGCTGTGAATATGAACGAGCGCGCGTGCAGTCGGACCACGCTGCTTGGGCTGAGAGTCGCTGAGGTTGTGCAGCATGGCTCTGAGGAACGCTGGCGCTCACTGCGTCTAAACGCCGATACGTAAGTAACACAAGTGCATTGGTCGCGCTCTCTATATATGCTGTCGTCTATGTTTCATATATGTTTAAGTGTCCGCCAATTACTGCTTAAACTTCACATTAAGTCTGTCAGACTAATCTATAGATGCGTTATTACACATCGTATAGGGTGCATCTTCCCCGCGACGTACAGAAGAAATACAGAAATTACACTGACTTAACTACTAATGAGGTTGTCACCCATATAAGAGTGGACAACTTCGTGCACCTATTGAAGTTTGCCAGCTATATGTATATACATACATATAGCTGGCAAACTTCAATAGGTGCACGAAGTATATACTGGCCTTCTGCGGTATGAATGGCGCGCCTTCGTCGACAGTGACCAGCTCCAGTATTGAAAACTCAGCAACCAAATACGGTGAATCGGACTTTGTGGTGAATTTACAAACCCTTTGGTTCGTAGAACACTTCTAAATATTGACCCGCCGCGCGGTCGCTTAGCGGCTAAGCGCTTCTAAACACGAGGTGGCGGGATCAAGTCCCGGCCGCGGCGGCCGCCTTTTTCTGGGAGCGCAATTCAAAAACGCCCGTGTCCCGTGCATGGGGGCACGTGGTCAAAATCAATCCGAAATCCCCCACTATGGCGTGTCTCATAATCAAATCGGGGTTCTGGCACGTAAAACTCCACAATTCAACATTTATTATATTAGACACCAGCCGTATTTAACGGTTGCCTATTATTATTTTAAGATTGGTCTGCTATTACAATTGGCCGGCATCTGCTCTTAAGAACAGTGTAGGAATACTTTATGACTATGGGTCCTGACCGGACCTCGCGAGGTAGTGTTCCACTGCGCGGCGCATAACACCGACAGAGAGCTCCTTTAAGTTTTAAGAGGAGAAGGAGGAATAAACGTTTATTATGTGAAACAGCAAGAAAGTTCTTTCTTCGCCCTAGGTGAGCAGCTCTCTCAGTCCAGAAAGCCGTTGGCTAATGCCGTGGTCCGGGCCCGGTCCACCAGACTTCGCTGATCCTCCGCCCTGTGCCGTTAACATTGCCTCCCACGTTTCTTCGATGGCTTGTAATGGTTCTGAAGCTTCATCTTGATTGTTTTTCCCGCGGTGTGGATACACTAACATCATGTGTTGGAGGGTGTCTGGTGCATCACAATATCGGCATATGTATGAGAATTTGGTGGGGTGCATCCCGTGCATGATAATTTCATGGATATATGTATTCGTTTGTAGTTTCCGGAGGGCGTGGCTTCTTCCTTGTTTAATTTTGCATGTGGTATTGGACAGTCTTCTTTCCAGTCGATAGTGCTGCAATATTGTGGCGTATTTGATTGGAATGTCATTCACCCTCGTCGCATTCCGGAGCCCGTGCAGCAGGAAATCCCGGCTGGTATGCTCTCGAGCGGCAGCATGTGCTGCTTCGTTTCCTGCCAGACGTTCGTGGACTGAGGTCCATGCGACGTACGTGTTGGGGAGTTGGTGGCGTCATGTTGTTACTTTTAGAATCTTCACTGCTGCGGCAAAGATTCAGCCTTTTCGTAGGTTTCTACACGTGGTTTGTGAGTCGCTCAAGATGGTTGATGAGCCCTTGCATGTGGCGATGCCGAGGACGATGGCTGTTTCGGGATTTCTGGCCGGTATGGTGGCAGCGACTAGCTCATTTCCTTGGTTGTTGGTCACGCTAATCGCATATGTTCTTCTACCTAGCTAATTTACCGCATCTGTATATCTCATGTTGGGGTTCTTTGAGTATTTCTTACTTAGCGCTCGAGCTCTTTCTTGTCTTCTGTCTTTGTGGTGTGTTGCATGCATGTTGCGAGGCTTTGGATCGACTGATATAGAGTCTCGGAGACGTGGCGGTAATCGGGCTTTCGCGTCTGAGTCCGCTATGAAGTTCTCGCTGTATGCGATTTTGCGAAGTACTGCTCTGCCTGTTGGAGTGAGCTTAAGGCTTTCCAGATGGCTGGCCCTGTGCACTTCACTCATTTCTTCTCATCTGAGGAGTGTTATTGTGGTTGAGATCGTACTGGGTAGTTCTAGTGCGCTCTTGATTGCTTTTGTGATGATGATGTTCAGTTTTTCGATTTCAGCTTTCTTGAGGAGTACATACGGGGTGCCATATGTGATCCGGTTTATAAAGAGGGCTTGTATTATTTGGATGGTTTCTTGCTATTTAAGTCCTCTTCTTTGAATCCTTATGCGCGCAACGAGATGAGTAACTTGTGTTAGCGTCTTCTGAAGCTTCAGAAGTGTAGCTGCGCCAGAACCGTCTTTATGTATTGTGAGGCCAAGGACGCGGAGGGAGCCAACTTGAGAGATATCGATTCAATTGAGTGTGACGTTGCGATCTGCGGCGACATGGGCTGGTGGTTTTCCCCGGGTCCTTGCATTGAGTATAAGTACCTTTGATTTTTCGGAGACACACTGGAGACCACAGTTTGAGCGGTACTGTTCTATCTGATCAATTGCCTCTTGGAGTGTAGTTTGCTGTTGGCCGGTTGTGGATGCTTTCGTCCCCAACGTTATATCGTCGGCGTATATCGCATGGTTTACGCCTTCGATGTCATCGAGTTGTTGCAAGATTCAATGACTGATCCCTGTGGAGTGCCTTTGTTGGGCATTTCGAATTTGTCGCTTCGGAGGTTCCCAATACCCTCCGTAGCCGTGCGATCTTAGAGAAAGTCCTGTACGTATTGGTAGGTCCGGATTCCGCAGTTTGTGTCTTGGAGATTCTGGAGGATTGCTTCATGCTTCACATTATCGAAGGCTCCTTTTACATCTATTGCTAAAATAGAGAAGTTTTTTCTGGCATTCCAGGTAGCCCAAAAGCTCTTCCTTGAGATGTAGGAATATATTTTGATCTGAGAGCAGCTTTCAGAAGCCAAACGTTGTGTCAGGCATGAGTCCCGAGTCTTCGAGGTATGTAGTGAGGCGATCGTGAACCATGTGCCCGAGGAGCTTTCCGGCGCAGGAGGTAAGGAAGATGAGCCGTAAGTTGCTGACTTGTAGTGACTTGTTAGGTTTATGTACCATAGTGACTTCTGTGTGATTCCATACTGCCGGAAGCTCGTGTTTTTCCCAGCAGTTATTTATGTAGTCGAGGAGTCCATTTATGGCCTTGTCTGGGAGGTTGCGTAGGATCTTGTTGGTCACCTTGTCGTTTCCTGGCGATGTCTTACGGGTCAATTTGGGAAGGGCGGATTGGAGTTCAGGAAGCGTGAAAGGGCTGTCGAGGGTGAGGTTTTATTTTCAATCTTTTCTTGAATGCCATTTTCTCGGAAGGCCTTCCAGTCCGTCAGCCTTGCTGTTCCGGTTCTGCTCGGCTTTTTATAGTGCAGGATTTCAAGCTGAAAGATGTGGTGATCGCTACCAAAGTTTTCTTCCACTCGTGTCCATTCAGCCTTGGAGATTCCTGTCGTAAAGGTGAGGGCGGGATTCGTATCACTAGATACACTGTTGCTAATTCGAGTCTTTAGTTTAGAGTCATTCCGGAGGGTGAGGTGATTCTGTTGCGCCGTATTGTGCACTCGCGCTCCTTTCTTGGTCGTGTGCTGGTAACCCCATGCTGTATGGGGGGCATTAACATCCCCCATTATTACGAGTTTATGGCCTTTAGAGAGTCTTCTGACTTCCGTGAAATTTCCGAAGTCGGATAATGGATCCCTGGGTTGACTATATAAGTATAGGACGTATAGACTTTGATGTGTCTTTTTCTCAGGTTACACTTCTTCTAGGGTGTGTTCTGCGGTTGTTCCCAGGATCGCGTGATCTTGCGCGGTGAGATTTTTCTTCGTAAATATGGCTGTTCTGTGTGTATCGTATCCCTGTATTGGTGCCACAAGTGCCTTGGATAGCAATGATATCTGGCTGTTCCTGTTTGGTCAGTTCCTGGAGGTTTGTTCTTTTGGTTCGAATAGAGCAATAGTTCCATTTCCGCAGCTTCATGGGGAGTTTTGGGAATCTTGTCTTGGTATCAGTCGCCATCTTGTTCGACATCGTTTTCACCCCGGGCCATGGATTCCGGTCTGGCCACGCTGCGGAAGTCTTTACGTGCTTTCTTGCGAGCCGCATCGGTGTTGTTGAGTAGCTTTTCCCCTGTGGCTTTCGTTACGTGGTTCTGCTCGGTATATGAGATGAAGTTGCTGAGCTCTTGGAGGATAGCATAGATAGGAGCCAGCTGAGCGGTGATGTGTTGCTGGAGCTGTTTTGTTACCACCTTTGCAAAAGTGGTCATGGCCTCCTGTATCTGCTTTCGCACCTCCATAGTTACAATTTCCTTGATTCATTCTTCCGTAAGGGGTAGTGGCATGTACGGAATTTCTTGAGGTTTTGAGGTTCGACTGGCGGTGTCTTGTTCTTTGCACGTTTGTATGAGCTTGTCACTGAGGGCTTGCTGATTTTGGAGTTGTGATCGCAAATCTCGTTCGGTTTCCGTGGGTTCTTGTGTTCGTGTGTTTCCTCCGGCAGCGTCTGCATACGTGACTCGCTACAATGTCTGCATAGGTGAATTTCACTGTGGTCTGGTATTTGCTTGACCACCTCTTTATTTGGAGTCATTTCTGGACCTTCGTGTACTCTGTAGTGAGGTACTGCTTGATTCGGATAGTTCCTGGAAGTCGGAGGCCGAATTCGAGTTCCATCTGCGTTGCTGCTCTTGGATGTTGTTTTCCAATTGCACTATGATCTTGTACGGCAGTGGATTTGGTTTATGTCGGCACTACTTTCCTGCTGCCTCGTGGGGTTGTTCACAGATTTTACACCTGGGTTCGCTGTCATGGCCTTCTGGTTGACTTTCCATCCCGCATATATAGCAGAAGTTGATAAGGGGTTTCGGGCAGATATGTTGCGGGTGCCCTAGTTCTCTGCAGTTTCTGCAGAATTCGACAGATTTCTTGCATGGTCTGCAGCGGCAGTCACAGCATTTATATATGATGTTGTACGGGACGTACGCGGTCCATCGAAGTAGATGAGTGCTCCCCTGCCCACGTGCTGTTACCCTACACGTGGGCAGGGGAATGGGGAGTGAAAGAGGGAGAGAGAGAACTTAGGTGTAGGATGTCTACAGTTGGAGAGTTGTAAACTCGCCTTTGGTCCAAAGATGATCTTCGTGTCGTCGATTGGCAAAGGCTAAAGGCTTTGGTTTTCTATGTTGGGCATGTTTCCCGCGGTAGGTATTGTTGCTTCTGGTGTTCCGACATTTGCTTTAACTTCGTAAATGGACTCTCCAAGCTGGATACTGGTCACGTTGAGGAGCATGTTGTTCGCTATGTTTTTGTTTGGTCTGCTTGCGATTATTATATTCACGACATGCAGCACTTAATCCGCATGTTGTCGTAGAAGTCTTTTTGGGAAAACTTGATAGCTCAGCCGATGGCATGTGTGGCCACCGGTGTCCACTTGGACAGTTGTCAATCCGCCTTTGGTCCATAGATGATCTTCGTGTCGTCCATTGGCAAAGGCTAAAGGCTCGGTTTTCTATGTTGGGCATGTTTCCCGCGGTAGGTATTGTTGCTTCTGGTGTTCCGACATTTGCTTTAACTTCGTAAATTGACCCTCCAAGCTGGATACTGGTCACGTTGAGGAGCATGTTGTTCGCTATGTTTTTCTTTGGTGTGCTTGCGATGATTATATTATCGACCTGTTGCGCTTAATCCGGATGTTGTCGTAGAAGTCTTTTTGGGACAACTTGCTAGCTCGGCCGATGGCATGTGTGGCCACCGGTGTCCACTTGTAGAGTTGTAAACCCGACTTTGATCCATAGATGATCTTTGTGTCGTCCATTGGCAAAGGCGAAAGCCTCGGTTTTCTATGCTGGGCATGTTTCCCGCAGTAGGTTTTGTTGCTTCTGCTACGTACGTTGTTGGTCTACTTCCTCGGATGTAAGTTTTATATGCGCCTGAGCCTACTTTTCTCTCCTCTCTCATGTGTGCCCTTTTTACTGGGTGTCTATCGTTTTCCACTTCGAGGCAAGGCCTCGAAGTCCCCTCATGGGAGACCTGAGCCCGGGTCGTCAAATTTGCCGGATTTAAAATAAAGTTGTTTCCATCCATTCCACTGCTTTCGTCATAACTTCACTCCGCTTCCAGTTGTTGCTGCTCTTGTGGCGTCTCGACATGCATCTCAATGCCGTTGTTTTCCTGGCACAGTTTTTGGTCAGTTATTGCTGCGTCGGATGCGTCCGTCATTCTTCTTGGTGGTTTGGGTGAGGAGAAAGGACGCTTATTCTGCAGCCCATATGGGAGCACGGCGCAGTATCAGTCATTGATATTCAGCGACAGCCCTCAAAGAGAGCGAGTGGCGGCTCACGAGCGCTCACAAGTCAGGGGTCACGCACCACGGGTCACGGGTCACGCGCGTGCTCTTGTAGGGTTAGCTCAGTTAGCGTGGCGTGGAACCTTCAAACGGCAAAAAAATAAAATAATAGACAGCACTTCCACGTACCGCTCATAAACTTTATATCCTCCGGTTCCACTTCCCCTGCCGATTTCGTCGATGCCGCAGTTTCGTTGAATAAACAGAAGTATTCTGAAAATTGCCGAAAAATGCAGGAACCCATGAGAAACGCGTCAGCACTGCTCAGCCCCCTTTTAAGTTTTAAGAGGGAATTGAATTTCTATTGGTCTTGTAGGTATATTGGCCTTTCTATTGGTCTTATTCTTTTACAGCGTAGTGGATATCGGCAAATTTCACACATATAAGCGAAACAACTTCTGAAGAGCGGTGCTCTCACGCCCATAGTAGACGTCCATGCGTGACGTGAATACTTGTGCTTCCCAGGTGGGCGAGCATCAAGCGAGCGTCCTCATCAAGCCGTAATCTCGAAGGGTTCATGGTCGCTCGACGATGAGACGCAAGGAGGCACGTCACTCATCTACTAAGGCCGGGGAAATTGCGCTCTTGGGATGTTCAGTATCGCCTTTCGTGTTAAATTGACCGGAAACCATTACGCTATAAGAAAGAGAGAGAGAGAGAAAATGATAAACGATAGGTAGGGAGGTTAACCAGGACTGAGCCCGGTTGGCTACCCTACACTGGGGAAAGGGAAAGGGGGACGGAAAGATTAAAAGAAGAGAAAGTCCACTGGAGATATCAGTCGGTCACTCAGTGCGGATCCCAGACGCAGACTCAATCCGGTCGCTTTCAAATATCGCAGCAGCGCTTTTGTGGCCTTTTGTAGCTTTTGACAATTGAACTAGGAGGGCGAGTATATCGATGGGTGAGTAACTACTTGACACAAAGGTCCTTGTTCGTACGAACGGAAGATGGTCCGACTACCGACCACTACACATGCCGAGGCATTCCCCAAGGCGGTGTTCTAAGCCCTATTCTTTTCAACCTCGTGCTTCTTGGGCTGGCCGAATCCCTACCGGAAACAGTGAGTGTTTCAATCTACGCCGACGACATCTGCATCTGGACATCAGCGGTCACTCGCCTGCAGGTTCGCGCACGGCTACAGAAAGCAGCAACACAGGCATCTGACTACCTTCACACACAAGGCCTTACTATCTCAACAGAAAAATGTGCGTTAGTCGCTTTTACGCGAAAAGCGATGACTCCTTATCCAGTATGCATCAATGGTCAGCCTATCTCCTACAAGAGAAATCACCGGTTTTTGGGCGTCATTGTATACCGGGACCTCACTTGAAGCCCTCATGTTGCCCACTTAAAGAAGAAGCTCACATCTATTGTTACGCTATAAAAAAATTCTGGAAACGGTTACGAGCTCCGCGGATGGCGCGCTTCAAGTCTTCCATTACATGGGATCAATCGCACGGCTCTGTTCACTAAGGAGTTAATTAGTCTTATTTACATAACTACTCGTCTAATTGCTATACAGAGTCATTTTTCAACGTATAACTTAATGGTAAAAACAATCAAAAGGAAATCATTTAATTATCTCATATTCTTTAACTTTAGAGAATTTCGAACGCATTTAGTGAAATAGCCGACCTAATGGGATCTTGATTCTGGCAGGTGAAACTCCACAATTTAATTTTTAAACATTTCCGAATTGACCACCAGGATTCGGTCGAGTCCAAATTGGACTTCACTATTCTAACGTCGCTATCATTACTTTTGACCCTGCAACTTACGCAATCGTCAGTAAACATTCTGAATAGGATACAATGGTGGTTGTAATATCAATATTTTTCAAAAGAAAAAAGAAAGCAAGATGGAAAGTGGACCCACGACGGAGCTGTGAGGGACACCTGAGGGTACTGGAGCACATGCGGCTGATTGACCGTTAGGAACTCTAGACTGACGCCGTGAGGAAAGGTACTAAGTAATCCACGCCAGTACACTAGTGTTTTATATATATGCCCGAAATTCTGAGACGAGAAGGTCGTGCGCAGCATCAAGCGCTTGTCTAAAATCTAGTAAATAAAATCACTAAGCTCGTTTTTTTTTGTCAATTCTAGAGGCCAGGCCGTTTACATACACTTTGCCAGTGTAGGGTAGCAAACTCTGCTCAGTCTGGTTAACCTCCCTGCCTTTCCGTCTTCCCTTCTCTCTCTCTCTCTTTGCTAACTGTGTAGAACATCATAAACATTTCCTAAAACCGTACAGACTAGGGCCCAAAATATTATTGCTAATCACGTGCTGCGTGATCAAACTATAAATAACGTCAAAGTTAAAGAATACATGTATGGAGTTTTATGAGCCAAAATCATGGTATGATTATGAGGTACGCCGTAGTGGGGCCTCTGGATTAATTATGACAACCAGGGGTTTCTCAACGTGTACCCAATGCACAGTTCACGGGTGTTCTCTTGCATTTCGCCGGTACCGAAATGTGGCCGCCGAGCCGGGGGTTCGATCCCGCAACCTCGGGTTTAGCAGCGTAACATAAACATTCTTATTTATTTATTTATTTATTTATTTATTTATTTATTTATTTATTTATCAAATGCCCCTCGAGAGGGGTTTTACATGAGGGGCGATAATAACGTGATCCAGAACATTACGTGCAATGGTTGTTAATGATACCCGTCTGCAGTTTTAAACTTCTTTACGCATTACATTGCTGTTGTTTATTTTTTGTCAATTGCTACGTTTCAATTTAGTCATCAGGTAAAGAATTTTCAAGTAAGCACTTTTAAAACAAACAAGAAATACAGAAGTATAAGATCGTAGAGCAGTTTTTAATTATCATTACCGGAATATTCTACGGTCTACAAGCCGTTGCCTGTTACATATTGCCCAATAATTGCCGCACCTTATACATACATAATACCAACTCTGGAGCCTCAACCTATTAAAAATAGGCAAGAAAATCACTAAAGAATTAACCTTTCATTATTTTTTCAATGATCATTATGAAGTCGTGTAGACGGGGAACACAGTTATTTACTTTACCATTGCACATTACATATTTCTAGAACTCTTTTAACGTTTAAGCTTAGACGATATCTCGTGTTACTTTTTTTCTTTTTACTTACGGTGTACCTTCCTTATTTTCTGAAGCAAAGTATGCATGCGATTACTGAACCATGGTATATCTCTTGACAGTTTGGACGACTCGATTCGAGTAGGAACGAAAGAGTCGCTTAACTTAAAAATGCTTATCTTTAAACACCTTTCATAATTGTTATACATAGAATTCGTCTACGAATGCATCAAAAGCGGGAAAATAAGGCTAAAGAATTGAAGATATTGCAGCAGAACTAGTGTTATACACGTATTAATCTTTCCATGAGACTTTTTTGGAAGTGACATATTCATAGCATTATTATAAGTAACGACACAACAGCACAGCCATGCGCTCAAAGAACGTTCGCAGTGTGTTTTTATTAATACATTCCTGATTATTTCAACAGATCGTAAATCAGGAGTTTGCGTGTTCTTCGAGAAATAGATCATTCGCATATTTAATTATTGCTTGCTATCCTTACACACATTATGTTGCGTGGTATATTCGCAATGACAATGGTTGCATTGTTTCGCTGCTGTTGTTGTTGTCATTTCGCTGTTGTTGTTGTTGTTGTTGTTGTTGTTGTTGTTGTTGTTGTTGTTGTTGTTGTTGTTGTTGTTGTTGTTGTTGTTGTTGTTGTTGTTGTTGTTGTTGTTGTTGTTGTTGTTGTTGTTGTTGTTGTTGTTGTTGTTGTTGTTTCGCTGCTGTTGTTTCATTGCGGGTGCTGATTTTTATCGAGGAAACACCCCTTTCGCTGCAGGAGCGAAAAGCACCGCCATCCGCCTGCATTTCCTACATCATGAACAAATTAAGGATTGAAAAAAAAGCAAGAATAATTGGCACCAGAAAAAAAGCAAGGCGAAGCGGATGTGATTCGCAGTCACCACAGCATGTTCTTAATAGCCTGGTCACGCCACTGGTAGCTATCACACCAACAAATCTATATCTGTCGCTATATTGTTTAATCAGAAACGGCCATGACACAGTTTAAATTAATTTGACGCTTTAGAGACTCTGACTCTTCAGTGTTTTACAGGAAAGATTCCCCAATGATTCCGGATGGCGGTGTTAATGGTAGCTGCAGGCGGCTTTAGCCTGGTAACCTAAGCCGGCAGTTTCTGATTTCCGAAGAAGCGCATTTTCCTGTACACCCACTGCTCCACGTCAAAACGTTTTGTTTCCTTCCTTCTTTTTTTTTTAGGCCGAGCTTTGTTTATAAACCTTCCCGGACTTTCCTGACTGTGGCTGCTGGGGTGCCGCTGCTGTCTTGGCGAATCGTTAGGCCACAATCGCACATATACTCGTGCTGTGCCAACGCAAACTAGCTTTTTAAGATGATCGCCGTGTGTGTCGCATTGTGTAGCATGGGTGCACATACGTGCCTGTTTCCTTCACGTCAAAGACTCTGAAATGAAATAGGCTAATTTACGGCATTTGAGTAACCGCTTCACGAAAGTTTCGCTTCAGATAGATTCCAAGACGTGCGTTGGATCTGCATGATCTTTATCTCTTTGTCTTCCTTTAATCCCTCGCCATCTCAGCCCAAATAGCACGTCAGGCCTGCCACTAGGCTAACCTCTTCAGATATCTTTAAACAACCCGCCGTGGTTGCTCAGTGGTTATGGTGTTGGGCTGCTGAGTACGAGGTCGCGGGATCGAATCCCGGCTACGGCGGCCGCATTTCGATGGCGGCGAAATGCGCAAACACCCGTGTGCTTAGATTTAGGTGCACGTTAAAGAACCCCAGGTGGTCAAAATTTCCGGAGTCCTCCACTACGGCGTGCCTCATAATCAGAAAGTGGTTTTGGCACGTAAAACCCCATAATTTAATTTTTTTTATCTTTAAACCTTCCCCTCTTCCTCTCACCAGCACTTACTAACAAGGAAACTTCTGGTATATGTCTGGGCGTCACTCAAGCAACCTCGAGGCTGGAGCGCTCGAACGCCTCTTGGGCAGAACTGTTGAAACTCGTTGACATTTTCCGAGCTCCGACACAGTACGTGGACGCATCCGCTTGCTCAGACTCTTATGCAAAAGAGCTGAACCGGAATACATATGGTGATTCAGGAGCACCGCGACCCGTGGATAAACTTTGGAGCGACGACCCGACTTATCCTATGGAATGTTGCAATCCCGAAACCGGAGGTCTCAGTAGGGGACACGTGCAAGAGAGGTGCTCTCGAAAAAGGCCAGCTGTGCTTGCCACATAGCATTATACCGATTTTGCTATTATTTTAACCGCGACGCTGGTGCCGCGCAGGTTGCTGCTACTATTGGCTTTAGTGGATAGAGTGGCAAACAAATTCTGCTCTTGATATTCTTTTATTGGCATGAATCAATAAACAACTGTTGGCACCAACAGATCATGCTGGCAGCTCCTTATCAAATGAGAAATATGGAAATACAGGGTGATAAAAAGTAAGTTTTGCGGTTTTCTTAAAATTAGGCGCTGGAGGTACGTGAATTTCACCTATGCAGATAAGTTATGCGGCCAGCGAGACACAAAGTGAAATTATAGTTATCGCTGTCTGCCGTCCAATTACCTAAAATTGAATAATAAACTTTTTAGGGACTGATGTAAGCGGGCATGCTTGTATTGAAAAGTTAGAGGCAGTCGTGATTCTATGCAGTTCCACTTGGCAGAATTCGTCTAGCATGTCCGTGTTCCGAGATATCCGGCTCCAAATTTTAATTTCCGTTCGCATAATTACGCATGCAAGACAGTGAGGATCGGCGCAAAGCTCCTCCCTGGTTGACGCGGCTGTTGCGTGCGGCGTTTAGCCTGAAAACGAGGCGGATGCACAAGCAAATATAAGATATCTGCAGCCCTTTCGCTCTCGGCTGGCGAAATAAAGGAATGACTGCGGGGTATGACTTACGCAGTATGCATTATCCTGTCAAGGGCGATGACGGTAGACAATTTGTCGCCACGTTTTCGTACGACTTGAGATCACACCGGGACATTATCCTGTCATCGCGTTAGCTTCACTGCCATCTAGTAGACTGCTTCCGCCATGGCGGCGCCTCTGGAAGCACAATCAAGAAAAACTACGTTGAGATCCACCGGTGCTGACACGCCTGCTTCCATCGGGTCGAGCTATCATACCGAAAACAAAATAGACGCGGTTCTTGTAATGACTGAGATGAATGGCAAGTATTAGCGACGCGGCTTGCCACCTAAACCATCCACTTCCAACTAAGCCAGCATTCATAAGCATGTTTCGGCACTTTCGCACAACAGGCTCAGTCCACCATCAGAGACAGACCAAGAAGATTATTGTCGATGAAGACTTCGAAATTGACGTTCTCTTGTTCGTAACGCTAATGCCAGAAATCAGTATCCCACAATTTGCCGAAGAATGCCGACACAGATTCGGAACAGTCGCAAATGTGCTAAAGAAGCATAGGTTTCATCCGTATCATGTTTGCCTTCACCAGGACCTAAGTGAAGCAGACTTTTAAACACGGCTTGACTTCTGCAATTGGGTCCTGACCAAACTGATAAGGAATTGGAAACTAAATGGAAATTGGAATAAGGAAACTGAAAAGGAATTCCTGCAAATAGCAATTTGGACAGATGAACCTCGGTTTTGCCGGAATGGCACCTTCAAGGGAAAGAGGCAAACAGAAGGCAGGGAGGTTAACCAGAATAACGTCCGTAGCTTCACGTCGAGGAAGTCCGAGTGCAGGTCGGTGTTGCAGTGAAGGGTTCAATCGATGCAGTCGTGTAAGTCTTAAGTTTGGCGAGTTCCACTCGGTCAATGAGAGACTGTGTACCAGGGGTGCTATTCTGGACACGCATGGCGGCTGCACGGCCGCCATTATCCGCCATGTTTACTCTCTGATTGGCTGTCGAGAGGTCACGTATTTTGAAATTTGTGCCGGGAAGCGGAAGTATTGCAAAATGCAATTTTGCGTTTTCATCAAGATGACGAAACGTGACGTGGAGCTGCAAATTTCATGGACTAATACATTTTTTTGGTCCTTGGCAGATATATTGGGATGTTAGCGCTTCAAAAAGAATGTGAGCGGTAGCGTGCAGAAGCCAGTGCAATGCATCTGCAATTGCGCGAATATGTGGTGGCGATCCTAGATATGCGCCATGCCAGCTTGCTGATTGGCCGAAGGAATATCTCATGAGGAGCGTCACAGGAAGGGCTGTTTCGTAAACGTCATTTTGACGATGCGTGACGTTGCGCTGGGCCGCCATTGCTGAGATTTTCCGCCATAATTTTTGCTGCGACGAGCCGCGCGAATTATGCTAATGAGCAGCCATATGCAATGGCAGCCGAGAGGAATGCGTATCGCCACATTTTCCCCGTCGTTTGGCACCACGAAAATCTTTTGTTCATAACGCGTGCTCATAGTATTTGCATCGCTCTCGGGTGGTGTTGGCATTTGTGTTTGGGGACATCATTTTTTAAAAGAACGCGTTTATACGAAATAATATTGGTTGAACATAGCAAACTTTCGGCAATGTTGTCCACTTTTCACTGCTGCATTTGTATTGTAATCAAGATTAATGCATTTTCGCACAATCAAAAGTTATGACAACGGCCTCTTTTTAATTTGTAAAAAGGAAATGTACGCAAGGCGGCGCCTTGAAGTTTCCTCCCGCGGTGCGAGTAACCAGCGAAATGAACAAGAGATGGCAGCGCCGGCGCTTGCGTCGCGCTAGTGGGTATCTCTGGCGCGCGCAACGCTATCGGTGATACTCGGCCGTTTCTCAGCCAGCCGAGTCGGGCTGAGTCACTTGCGTTTCACGAGTTAGCGATAACGTGGCCTAGAACGTGCGCGCATCACCACTGGTAGGTCGCGTATGTTGTCTCAAGCAAGAAAACAAGCGCGTTGGCGCCAACGTGCGATGACTCATTCCATTTTCCGGCGACACGCATTCTAGCTATTGAAGCAGACGACGGCTTGTACGCAGCAGACGACGGAAGCGAGAAGCGTTTTCGACGGAATAATCATACGCTTTGAGATAGCTGCTTTATTTTTACTGCGGAGGAAAACTGTTTCGCTTTACCGATAACGCTACATTCAGTGCCTTCATTTCGGTTTCCTAGGCGAAACGTCAAGTTGGCGTCACGTTAGGTAAGCAAAACTGGGCCACCAGCGCCATTTTGTTTGCGTCGCGCCTACGTCACGCACCGAAGAAAATGGCGGAATGTCCAGAATAGCGCCCCAGGCGTCGAAGCTGCCTTGCGGCGTCTGTCCTCGAAAGCGGAATTGGAACGCTGTGCTCTTCTTGATGTGCTGTGCGAGCAGCGTTATCGGCGGAATCATTGCCACTGATTCCACAATGGCGAGGTACCCATTGAAAAACAACCTCGTGACCTTTTTGTTGGACGTGATTGTGAAGTTTCACAATTTCGTATGTCAGCTGTTCATGACATCCGCATCGAAGAACTGACTTCGTGCAGTGTAATGCCGGTTTTGAGTCAGAGAACACAGCCCATTTTCTAGGTCTTTCAGAATCGATGAATTCCAGTGCACGACGCAAAGCTGTTAGTTCTGCGGCCGTTTAGGTCGTGACATGCGATGTATTGAGCCTCAGTGTTATTCCTCGCTTTGGTATGACCACCGCACCACCAGAAGTGGACGACGTAGTCGATCCATCGGTATAGATGTGCACGTGGTTGCTGTACTTTTCATGCAAAAGAAGTAAGCTCAGCTGTTTTAGAGCACCACACCGGTCTTCTTCTGTAGCCCTGGAATCATTATGTACTTGTGGACGGCTCAAACACCACGGAGGAAACACTGGCTTGGCCACAGGTGCGTACCCTGAAGTAAACGACGCACGATGTGCACTGACAGTAGTGCTAAATGTCGAGCAGGGTCTTTCAGCAGTGAGGCCCGCCAGGTGGTGGGAAGGGGTCCTAGCATAATGCCTGAGATGCATACGCATTGTCTCAACGGTAATGTGCGTCGTGATTGGGTAATCCTGCGCAATGGCAATGGTTTCAGCCGTTGATGCACTGCGTGGTAAGCCAAGACATATCTTAAGGGCTTGGGCTTGAATGCTCTGAATCATACGCGGGTTAGTCTTGCAGGTGTTGGATATTGCAGGCAGGCTGTACCGCATGAATCCAACGAACAACGCCCTGTACAGCTGTAACATAGCGTGTATAGATACTCCCCAACTTTTTCCTGCAAGGAACCTGAACAGGTGACAGATAGCAGTCAGCCGATTTTTCACGCAATTCACGTGCGCAGTCCAAGACAGGTCTCTGTCAATTACGACTCCCAAGAACCTTGACTTCTGCTGTATGGTACAAGTTGTCCGTCAATTGATATGCCCTAAGCAGACATTGACTTCCTCGTGAATGCCACCATTGCGCACTTTCCGCATGAAATTTCAAGTCCTTGTTCACGAAGGTAGCAAGATGTCATTGTGGCTGCCTTCTGAAGCCGAACGCGAAGCTGAAGTCGCGTTACACCTGGTGCCCAATGCAGATGTTGTCCCCATGGATGGAAAGTCGTACGGTGCTTGGCAGGTTGTCAACTAATCCAATGAGGGTCAGATTGAAAAGCGTCGGGCTAAGCACTCCGCCTTGAGGCACTTTTCGGCTACCGTAATGCTCGGATGTCGGGTCATTTTCTGTGTGCACGTAGAATGATCTCCTCTGTAAGTAGTTGCACACGCACATATATATCTTACCACCAAGTCAAACATCTTCTAACGCGCTAAGGATTGCTTCATGGGTGACATTATCATCAGCCCCTTTAACTTCTAGAAACAGAGCAGCAGATAGTCGATTACAGGCCTTTTGGTTTTGCACAAATGTTACCAAGTCAACAACGTTGTCTGTTGACAAACGGCCACGCCTGAATCCGGCCATAGCATCTGGGTAGATTTCATAGTACTCTAAGTACCATTTCAGACATGTTAAAATCATTCTTTCCATTGTTTATCCGATACAGCTGGCAAGTGCGATCGGACGGTATGAGGAAATGTCCAAAGGCGACTTGCCAGCTTTGGGAAGTGGCATGAGGCGACTTGACTTCCATTCTTGCGGAACCGTACCCGTCTGCCAGGAGTCGTTGTACAGGAGCAAGAGTGCCTTCCGGGCTTGGTCTCCTAGGTTACACAGGGCACGGTATGTAATGCCGTCAGGTCCTGGCGCTGAAGAACGCCCGCACAAAGCAAGCGCAGCTTCTAGTTCTTCCATAGAAAAAGGGCATTCTATGCGGGGATCGCGTAGAACAGTGGGTGGTCGAGCGTTCCGGTACTCGTTCCATCGGAATTGGCTTCGCCAGCAATCTTTCTGCAGAAAGGTTCAGCGACGTCAAAATCTCTACATTGTAAATCGAGTGGCAGAGATTTAAACATGTAGCGCTGACCAAAGGTTGTGCGAAGGCCACGAACCATCCTCCATATAAGCGACAAAGGTTTTCGCGGATCCAGGGACTCGCAAGAGGATACCTATTGTCGCGAAGCCAGCTTGTTCATGTGACGCTGTATTTTCTTTTGTGTTTGTCTAGGGGATTCCACGCGAACTATCCCAACCTTGGCGCTCGACCATCAGCGATTTCTTTGAAAAAAAATTGAGGACAATCTATTTAAAGCAAGAAGTCTTTCCGGAAAACATTTTCGCGAAAAAAAGATTTCCGCACCGCTAGGAACATGTGAAGTTTTTTAGAAAGCTCGAAAGTATGAGTCGTAAAACGCATTGTCAAAAAATTTTCTCTTCTTAAATTAGGTGAGCATACAATTTTCCCTTGAGAACGAAGATAGGCTTCTCACTTAAAAATGGTGTTATCGATCTTTACGTTTCGGTGAGTTTTTTACACGGCAGTAAATATGCGAAATTTGGTGCATATTGGGCATTTTCTTGCAGAAAGAAAACTTTTACTGAAAGCTTATATTTTATAGTAACTAATTACCAGCAAGTTTTACTGTAAGCGAAAAATAATTTGGGACGAATATAACGCGAAATGGCCTGTACAGCTGGCGAAAAAGTTGCAAGAAAGTTAGTTTTAGCCTATGTTTAGTCGTAAGTTTAGCATTCAGGTGGTCGAGGTAAAAATACGCTAAATAGTGTATTTATTAGAAACATGCATTGTCTACAAACTGAGAAACTTTTATCAAATTACTTTTTGTTTTAAGCAAGAAAAAAAATTTTGAATTTGCGTTATACCGGTCTCTGTGTTTGCACGTGCTTCCCCTTTGGAGGAAAGCGTCCTAGCGGTAAGTACAACTTGCGCAGACGCGAAATTTCCTGAAATTTCCGTTTAAATCGCTCTATTGGGGCTCGCGTTTTTTATTGGCTAGGCTAATAATTTCTAATAAAGCACTCAAGTAAAAACTTGAGGAGCTGATTATCTTGTCTAGGCGTTCCTCCGTCGACTCAGGAAATTTCGCGTCTGCGCAAGTTGTACTTACCGCTAGGACGCTTTCCTCCGAAGGGGAAACACGTGCAAGCACAGAGACCGGTATAATGCAAATTCAAAATTTTTTCTTGCTTAGAACAAAAAGTAATTTGATATATGTTTCTCAGTTTGTAGACAATGAATGTTTCTAATAAATGCACTATTTAGCGTATTTTTACCCCGACCACCTGAATGCTAAATTTACGACTAAACGTAGGCTAAAACTAACTTTCTTGCAACTTTGTCGCCAGCTGTACAGGCCATTTCTCGTTATATTCGTCCCAAATTATTTTTCGCTTACAGTGCAACTTGCTGGCAATTAGTTACTATGAAATATAACCTTTCGGTAAAAGGTATCTTTCTGCAAAAAAATTCCCAAATGCATCAAATTTTGCATATTTAGTGCCGTATAAAAAACTAACGGAAACGTAATGATCGATAACACCTTTTTAAAGTGAAAAGCCTATCTTCATTATCAAGGGACAATCGTGTGCTCGCCTAATTTAAGAAGAGAAAATTTTTTGACAATGCGTTTTACGACTCGTACTTTCGAGCTTTCTAAAAAACTTCACATGTTCCTAGCGGTGATGAAATTTTTTTTTTCGAAAAACTGTTTTACAGAAAGACTTCTTGTTTTAAATATAGTCCTCAATTTTTTTCAAAGAAATCGCTGATGGTCGAGCGCCAAGGTTGGGACAGTTGCCATGGAATGACCCCTAGACAACCTCAAATCATAATTGGACTTCGTGCGTCTATACCTTCGTTCCGCAGGACGGCGAATTGCTCGAAGTTTCTCGAGTTCGATGTCGAAATCGGTGCGGGCAAAACTCTTCAAAAGCGAATGCGTGGTTGTTTGTATGGCATCCTTTATCGCGCCCTGTAGGTTATAAGAGGAGCCGTCACGACAACAGTCTTCCATGATTATTTTGTATTTAGGCCAATCGGTGCACTGGACGGTTCTGGAGGACTTGGAGCTAGTCAAACCTTCGATCTTCAAATAGGTTGGGATGTGATCGTTACCCCACGTTTCTAAATCCGAAAACCAGTGCGCTCTTCTCGAAAGCGAATGTGAAACGAAGGTAAGGTCCAAGCAGCTACTATACCCTGATCCACGCAGATAAGTAGAGCTTCCATCATTTGACAGGCAAAATTCGCGTTTAGAGGCAAAGGACTTCTGCCTCTATAGTTCCCTTTCGAGCTTCCCCATAGGTAATGGTGGGCATTAATGTCGCCAGTGATCACCCACGGCTGTGGAGTCAATGTCAAAATTCCCCTAAGCGCTCGCAATCTAGACGGCTTCTTGGAGATAAGTATGGTATGGTATGGTATGGTATGGTAAAACTTTAATGAAGTCCTGCAAATCGTGAGTCTTCACGAAGCGAGCCGCTTTCACGTGGGAACCGGAAGGCCGAGCCTCTCGGCCGCATCGTGGGCCTGCTGGACAGCCCAGAGTTGGTCAGCCAGAAGAGGGCTGCGGAGAACTGCCTCCCATCTGGCCGAGCTGTTATTGATGATAGAGCGTGACCGGGCACACCGCCAGAGCATACGGTCTAACATGGCTATTTCTCCACAATCGTGGCAGGTAGCATTGGTGTAAGTATCCGGATAGATTTTATGTAAGAGCGACGGATTTGAACAGGTATTCGTTTGTAGTAGACGGAGCGTTAATGCTTGAGATCTATTGAGCCGCGGATGAAGAACAAAGTAGGTTTTACGGCTGAGGTTTGGAGATAAGTAGGCTACAAGAATTGCGAACGTGAGCTTTTTCTTCTTCACTGTTAAGCAAACGTATTGATTTTCTTCGTCAGGAGGCACTGGGTGATGCACATAAATCAAGTGACGACGTATAAACGCAACAACCTTGCTGCACTCTCCGTGGGTAGAGGACATAAAGCACTCATACCGGACAGTCTGATGGGAGCTGGCAGGTTGGGCTTGCAAATCACGATAATTGAGAATTGGTGCGTAAAGACAAACAGTCTAAAGTCGGACGTGCGTGACTTAAGCCCTCTGGCGTTCCACTGAAAGACAGATGCATTCTTGACCTCCTCTTGAAACGGCGGCATCTCTCGGGCCGTGGCTTTACCCTAGAGCCGCACGCACCGGACTCAAGGTGTCCAGCCCCTGCAGCGCGCTCTGTGCCGACGGGGTTTTCAAGCTGCTCAGTAGATTGCACATGGCGTCCATAAGTGACTTCAACATCACTATGACTTGGCGATCCTCAGTCGTCGTCGCATCCGTGGTTCGTGAGGTCATTGAGGGCGGCGCAATTTGATGTGACTCCAAGGCAGGTTGAGCTCGTGAAAGTATAGGCAACTCTTCAGGAGGATCGAGTCTTGCCCCTTTCTTCTTTTGCGCAGTGCCCGCCTTTGTGCAAGTTGGCATTGATATGGTGGTCGCTTTGCCGGAAGATGGTGTATCTCTATCGGTAGATGCAACTCTTCGTGATGCTCTTCGGTGGCGATGTCGTCGTCGCCTAAGTGTGTCGGCAGCCTCTCTATGTGTTGAATGGTCCCGTACCATACGTTTGAGTACTGCTCGCTCGTTCCTCACCCGCGGGCAATCATTGGATGAGGCCTCATGAGTACCATGGCAGGTAGGGCACTTTAACACAGTTGCGCGGCAGGCATCTGCTAAATGAGATTCAGCGCACCGTGGGCACACGAGCTTATTCCTACAGACACCTTACGTGTCCCATCTTGCAGCATTTGTAGCATTGCAGGGGCTTCGGTACATATGGTCGGACTGGATGCCGGACGTGGCCAACGTTGACGTGTGAGGGAAGGGTGTCTCCCTCAAACCCAAGCTTCAGGCAACGTGTGTTGCCAAGTCTTGTGATGTGCGTGATAAGAGTGCCTCCTGTAGTTGGCTTTATTATTATTGGCAAGTCGACTGTGGGTATAGAAATATCGACATTATAAATGACGCCGACAGTGCCATTGCAGCCTGTCGGAATCATGGATCGCACTTTCCCTTTGTCGATCTCCGTTACGTGCCGCAGGCTTTGCAGCGCACTACGGTGTAGAACGTCTACTGCCAGGACATTCTTCCGTGCGTTTATTCTCACGTCTTTTATCTCGTTTGGCGCGATTCCCTCAAGAAACACAGAAAGGACTTGCCTGTTTAGGAGTCGCAGCTGGGACACTGGGTCCACAGGCATGAAGAGCATAGTGTACAGCCAGCGCTGTGGTGTTGTCTTCACGGTGGAGACACTTGGCGACGATGACCTACGTAGCAGTCTTTGTAGTTCGGCTCACGACAAGCGTGAAATCGTCGTCCGACGAGTCGACGCTATCCGAGTACAACTCGGTTGCCTCGCTGTTCGTGTCACTTGACGCGTTTCCTCGTTTCCTGGACGCGACCAGACGTGATGGCTGGACGCCAGGAAGGTCCTCGAGGGCTTCTTCATCCATTTCTGAAACAAGGGAGCGGCAGCTCCTAGATTTTTTAGAGAAACAAGCAAGACAAGCGTACAAACGTTCTATGAAAGAAACGCTTCGTAGTCGTTTCCGGCACCGTCAATATTAGCAAAAAGCTCTTATTGGTCCAAAGAAAATGCCCAGTGGTTGCGGCCACGTAAGCACGTAGTTAAAAATTATATTCTGGTATTTTACGCGCCAAAACCACGATATGATTGTGTGGCAAGCCGCAGTGGGGGCTCCGGGTTAATTTTGACGACCAGGGAATCCTTAACGTGCCCCCATGCACGGGACAGGGGCGTTTTTGCATTTCGTCCTCATCGAAATGCGGCCGCCGCGACCGACATTCGATCCCGCCACCTTGTGCTTCGCAGAGCAACACCATAGCCGCTAAGCCACAACGGCGGGTAAGCACCAAGTTCGCTGGAGTCTGCATGTGTGGTGTGGCACACTCGGGGACCAGGATCATTGGACCTTACTTTTTTTCAGGACAACCTAAACTACTTCACGCTAGAAATACCAAGGATTGTCGTCGACAGCTTTGTCTCCAATCTTCCGCTTAATGACCTGCGCCAAGTATGGTTCCAGCATGACGGAGCACCACCACATTTCGCCACCTCTGCAAAGAGCTGGTTGGACCGTCATTCACCACGTAGGTTAACTGGGTGCGCAGGAGCGATGTTTTGGCCGCCGACATCCCCTGACCTTTCTCCGCTCAACTTTTTTTCTTTGTGGCCACGTTAAAGGTCGTGTTTATGCAAAAGAGCCCACTGACACTAAATGACATGAAGAACAGAATAATAGCTGCCTGTGCGAGCATCGGCGCAAAAGTACCGCGCATGGTTATCGAGTCAACGCGAGAGTGGTTTATGCTTTGCATTGCAGTGGAAGGAAAGCATTTTGAGCAACTTTGAACAAACGACGTTTTTGAACATGAAAAGTGAGATTTGTGCATTAGCACACTGACTTTAAAATAGCAGAACGAAATATTTGTTACCGCGGCTCAATATGTTGTTGTTGTTGTTGTTGTTGTTGTTGTTGTTGTTTCAATAAAAAACAATATTTAAAATTTAGCAGCCACTTTATTTTCGTCACCCAGGCAAGGGCAATGCCCGCTCGTCTAGTCGCCGCTAGGCATTGCCCTCCTGCTTCTCTGCTGGCTCCCTTATCTCGGCAGGGCAGTGCGGCCGTCGTTACAGGGTGCGCGGTCGCGTGTTTCGACTGCGGTTCCGGGTTCTCAGATTTTCGATTTCGCCCGCCGAGAGTGAAAGGGCAACAGTTACCATCGTTGCTTATGCCTCCGCCCCGTTTTCAGGCTAAACGCCGCACGCAACAGCCGCGTCACACGAGGGAGGAGGTTGCGCCGATCCTCACTGTCTTGCATGCGTAATCATGCGAACGGAAATTAAAATTTGGAGCCGGATATCTCGGAACACGGGCATGCTAGAAGAATTCTGCCAAGTGGCACTGCGTGTAATCACGACTGCCTCTAACTTTTCAATACAAACATGCCCGCTTACATCAGTCCCTAAAAAGTTAATTATTCAATTTTAGTTAATTGGACGGCAGACAGTGGTAATTATAATCTCACTTTGTGTCTCCCAGGCCACATAACTTATTTGCATAGGTGAACTTCACGTACCTCCCAGCGCCTAATTTTAAGAAACCCGAAAACTTAATTTTGATCGCAAGTCATACAACATCACAAAAGTAAAAGAAACACATTATAAAATAAAATTACGTTCCTTCTTTCCATACTTTCTTTCTTTCGTGCAATTACTCTTGACAGCAAAAGAAACAAACTTCCAAACTGTTCGACAGGGTTTTGTTAAGAACAGCAGCGAAAACGACTGTCGAAATTTGCATTGCGACTGGCTACGGCGCTGATTTCAAGTTTAGTTATGTATACATATCGGAGAAGCCGTGCTCATGCGCTGTGCGTACTGTGAGAATGGTGTGAGGGAGAGAGAGAGAGCAAATGATAAATGAAAGGTAGGGAGGTTAACCAGAATGGTGAAGTTCCAGTATAGCCGTCAGGGAAAGAGTTTATTTGGTACATCTACCACATTCGCACATACAGTCTTCTTGATAGTCACAGTTATTCATGTTTGAGCACTTTTCATACAAGAGTACAACAGAAATACATAAGTTGTTGGAGCCATATCTTTTAGTGTTTGTGCGTGCGTGCGTGGGTGCGTGCATTCATCATGATAATAGTCATCAGGGTTATTTAGAGCGTAGTCTGGTTTATCTATCACGAGAAGGAGATTTATAGAGGCAAAAATGAGAGGTTGTGTTTGCGAACAGCACAATCAGAGAAAGGAGGAGACGCACAAAGAAAAAGTAAATATTCCAGTGCAATCCACAGCGCTTCTTTTCGCGAAGTCGGCTGTATCGTAGCACAAAAAATGGCACTGACAGCCGGCGACTCGCAACATTGCTGGGCCCATGGCCATCGAATTGTTGTTTGTTGTTGTTTCCGCTATGCGAAAAGGAGTAGCCCTCACCATTACAAGGTGACTACGTCTCTTTCTTTTATTTTCATTTCAATAAAAGGAAAACACAGCCGTCGCGGTCTTTTTCTACAAAACGTCGCCTATATAGCACACCGTATGTGAACTTCTAAGAACTGTGAGGTGTCAGGTTGGAGTAGAGTGATCTTCGCGGTAATCACCGCTTCTACGGAGGGCGGCGGCTGTGGTCGCCTCGAAGTGAGCCCCTTTGTTTGCGCGTCACAGTCCATGTCGGACCACTTCGTCGTCTGGGCGCGCGCTGATGGCAGGACGGCCTCGTGGTAAACGTCTAAGCAATGCTCATCGCCGTATTGAGACGAAATTGAGACGGCTGTCGTATTGAGACGCGACAGAGCGCAAGCAAGTCAGTTTTTATAAAGCACCATGAATGATACATCCCTAATATCCTACTAAAACATGTAAGCTTCATTGAATGAATATTCAATAAAATAAAGGCTATAATTTTAGAATCAGGTTGGCGAACGTTTAGGGGCTGTACGTGAATCGAATCTTATTTTGAATCGCCGCTTGTTTTCGATTGAATGAAAGTCTAGGAACGCTGACCTGCCTGCCCCGGAAGCTTGTCTGCGTCAATGTAGATCTTTTCTGTTATCTATATTGATGTTGTATTTTTATTTGTTTCTTATTTTTGCAATGAACGTTTTGTATTCTAAATACAACTATCAATGTTTGCCATGTTTCTCTTTCATTCGTAAGCGACATTTTAATTTTGTTTACATGTGTGTGACTGCTACGCTTTTTGTTCATTCCGACAAAGGCCGGACCCATGGTCGCGAAGGGCCCAATATAGTATTTTAGTCAATCATGTGAAATCATGAAGCTAAGGAAAGTATGGGAGGGGAGGTGAACTTTTATTTTATATGAAAATCGCGAAATATTTATACATATTCTTGTTATATATCTAACGCAGAAGTTTTGTTTTGGTTACTCAATTGCAAAAACGGTGTTTTCAGGGAACAAAACGAACATCGAAATCACAAAGTGAACCGCCAGAAGTAAGAGCAAACTAGACCGCGCGACATCAGCAGTTTTGTTGTGAAGCCGACACGGCCGCAAATGATAAGAGATGGGCCGGCGACCGAATGAGGTGTATGCTTGTCCATTTGCTGGTGAGGCCAACACGAGGGCGTCGTTCGTTCAAAATTTCTCGCTCTTTCCGGCAATTCGTTCGGTGCACTTGTCGCGGCGGCAGTTTTCGAGGGGATCAAGAGGCCAGCGCTCTCCGTAATCCCGAGAGGTGACGTCCTCTCTTGGCACAGCTTACATAATGAAGCAGAAAGAGTCATGTGCTGCAACAGCCGCAGCTGCTGCAGCAGCACTAGTCCAGGGGAGCCGATCAGTGGAACAGGTCTGCGTCGTCGTCGCGTCCTCCTCCTCCCCATCACCGAGCGGCACGTCCCTGGGGCTTTCGCCGCCCTTTCCTGATAGGCGCGCGACCAGCCTCGTCCAAGGGCAATCAGAGGCAGTTCCGATGCGTTTGTCTTTCCCTTTTACTCGTGCTCCCGGTGAACGCCGCCTAAGTTGCCTTTCGCGATCGGTCGCGCCTGGACGAGTGCTCCGCTCACTCTGCGTCTCCGCCGTCGCACACAGGGCCCCACGTCGGCCCACAGCCTGACGGCGCACGCAAGCAGCCATGCGGCCCTCCGCGATGCTCGCCGGCCTGTCCCTGCTGGCCATCTGCCTGGCCGGCGTGGCCGCGCAGTCCTCCATGCCCGAGGAGGGCGACACGCGACCTAGCGTGCCAGCCCCGAAGACGACGACGCCCAGAGCCGCGGTCACCAGGGTGCCCACCAAGTCGACTACCAAAGACCCCGGGCCGGACCCACGAAACCCGTTCAAGTACTATGCACGAAGGCAGGAGAAACTCGTCAAGACGCTCATGAAGACCATCACCGAGCACGTGACGCCGCAGTTCTTGGGAGACATCTCGCAGCTCAATCTCACCGGCGACTGCACCTACGGATTATTCAAGATGATCTTCGGCGTCAAGCAGCTCAAGCCGTGGGCCATAAAAAGTGAGTCGCCCGAGATTGTAGCCGCGTATGCGGCGTCTGACCGCATGCATTGGCTAGGCCTTGCGCCCAAGACACGCTGTCCCGAAAGTGGCCTTGTGAGACAGTCGCCGTCTGTGCTGCTTTATTGTCACGTATTCTGTATTTCCGACACTGAACCGATATTCCTGTTGATATTATTTCCACCAATGTTGAGTCGCAAACGAGTGCTCCAGAAAACGCTCGCACAAACTGATAACGCTACAATATCTATCGATTAGAAGTCTACTGGCGTGTCTTACTAGCACAAACAACACTTTTATAGCAGACCAACAAGCACGCGTCAAGTATGAAAGAGCAACGACATGTCATTCTTATACAAACGGCACTCGTACTAAAAAAAAATGATGCTTTTTTTTTAGCACGAGCACATACAATTTGGGCGTAAAACACCGTGCTTTGTAGCTTACTGAAATGTTTCTCTCTCATGACCGACATATCCGAAACATTACAATATTATTTTAATGAATGGGTAGGCCTGCTAGCCGAATTTTCACAGTGTGCCTGTGATTGTTACGCTTCTTTTCACTTTTCACGGCAGGTTAGCTGGGACTAAAGTGAAACGAGCTGATATACAAATGCGGACAAAAATTATATAGCAGTGATACGATCAATAAGCAGATATGAATTCTCGGAAAGTCCCCTATGCTATTTCCTACGTGCTGACAGTCCCACTAGTATAAAACATTAGTGAGAAGAGTACCAGAACTGTACGCAAAACCTACGTTGTTGTTGTGGTGACTTATGCGGATGAAGGGAACGGTCATCCAGGGAAGTGTCTGAAACTCTCGTCTCAGCAAATGCAGAGTAAATAAAAGAAAGCGTCGCTATGTATACGACTATGGATGGTCATGCACAACTAGGTAGGTGCCTTGTAAAGGCTGTCAATGCATTTATTATCAGTCTTAAATATTCAGGTACGATGCACGCAGTTATTGCGTGGATGAGAAAGCAATCACTATTTTAGCCAAGTTCACAATGCATTTGCGAAAATATTGTTCTGCGGTGTGGTTGAATATTTATGTTAAGTTTAGTCATATTTATTTATTTACACCACCACAAAGGCTCCACATGGGGGGGTTCTACATGACGGGTTGGTATAAAGATGGCCCTAATAAAAGTGGGACGTTATGGATGCCTTGAAGTGCGCGCCACTAATATGAACAACCATGCATATCCGAAGATCGTTTTACTGCATAACTGTGCACTTAAAAAATGAATTGAATTTGGAATCTATAATATGTACAATAAAAGATGAGCAACACGTAAAACATATAGCATGACAGCTGCTTGACTGACGTGACATTCTATTATACAAAGGCTGCAAATTAAGGCATACGCAGGCGAAGAGGTAGAACGTGCACCACTACCAACCGTTTTATTAGGCCTTCAAAATTTTCGTATATACTGCAAAGACAACTTCAAAGAATCACAAGACAGCAGAAAAAAAAAACAGAAAGGATGCAGATAATCCTTTCCTGGTTTAATGTCACAAGTTCCAAGAAGGCACTTTCTGCCTGATACAATGTAACAGACGTGTAATTGACACATTTATCTCCATTTTTATCTGAGTGGCTGACCCACCGTGGTTGCTTAGTAGCTATGGTCTTAGGCTGCTATGCACGAGGTCTTAGGATCAAATCCCGGCTATGGCGGCCGCATTTCGATGGGGGCGAAATGCGAAAACACCCCGTGTACTTAGATTTATGTGCTCCTTAACGAATCCCAGGTGATTCAAATTTCCGGAGACCCCACAACGGCGTTCCTGCTAATTTCATCTCCCCACCTAGTTTTCTGCCGTCCTCGACTGCGCTTCCCTTCCTTGGGCACCCATTCTATAACTTTAGCGGTCCACAGCTTATTTACCATACGCAATACATGGTCTGCCCGGCTCAATTTTTTTCTCTTAATGTCGCCTAGAATATCGGCTATTCCCGTTTGCTCTCCGATCCACACCGATATCTCTTTGTCTCTCGAGGTTACGCCTAACATTTTTTATTTGTATAGCTCCTAATGCATCTTCCCGTGCATGGTCATTTGCGCATCGCCAAGTTTCTCATATGTAGAACTTGCCACAGCAAAAAGGTATACGATATACCACACCTACGGCGCAATCAACAAAACATGTGGTGAGGTTCTTAACCTCATTTTAAGTGCTTCAACGCGAATTAAGCGGCGAGAACACAGCGCACACGAAGCTATCAGCACTCGCCGCACTCTGTCCCCGTTGCAAATCGCTTTCAAGGTAAGGCCCGCGCAGCCGCCGCCGGAGTACGTTTGATCACGGTTGATAATGGTTCGACGCGGATGGATAAGGCGCTCAATAGTGATAACGACTTATAATGATCGGAACGTCATCAGCGCACCTAGCGCCACTAGCTGCAGTAGGCTGTTTTTGTCATCAATTCATCTTGAGCCGCTGTCTGCAGCAGTTCGTGTCACCGCAGCGCTGTCGTTTATACTGGACGGATCAAGTTTCATAACATTGATAATGACAGCGGGCTGCATGGAGAGGAACTAGTGGCACAATGCTTACGCATACATAGACAACTCTCAGAGGAGTTTCGGCGTGAATTTTTTTCTATCCCGTGTGCAACAAATGCGCGGGCATAGGCGGGCCAGCTTATTCGGCGCCAAAAACACAACGGGCCGCTTATAGCTCCGGGCAACCTTTTTGGTGTTATGCGAAACCGTATGCATGTAGCACAGCCAGTCTAATGCTCGTCTGCACAGCTTGAGCCTTTCGTTTTCGTGTGCCTTTCACCTCCCGTAGTCGGACCCCGAACACTTGTGAGCCGGGCGTCTCAGACGGAGATTACTGGGAAAAGCAAGAACACGATAGCGAGGGAAATTTTAGAAGCATGCCACATAAAGAAAAAACAAACCGAGATAAATGTCTCAGTGACACGCCTGTTGCCTTGTATCAGTCAGAAAGCGCCTTGTTGGAACTTGTGACATGAAACCAGAAAATGATTATCTGTTTCCTTTCTTTTTTTTTTTCTTTTTTTCCTGCTGTCTTGCAGTTCTGCGCATGTACTTGAGGTTGCGTATATACAGTGCACAGGATAATTTTGAAGGTGTAATAAAGTTGGTAGTGGCGCTCGTCCTGTTTCTTCGCTTGCGTTTGTCTTAATTTGCGCCCTTCGTCTAATAGCTATGTCTCACCAACTAACCCAACAAGAAGTGTTCCTACACCACCGCATAATGTTTAGTCTCAGGAATAGGTCGTTAGTTTTCGTTTCTTGCGAGTAAATAAGGGCGTGAAGCCGCGTGAATATAGTTCTTTTATAATCATACCTTCTACTAGAGTCGCGCTTATAAGGGAGCTCGCTCATCACAGGCGCTGCATTCACCATGCGGAAAGGCGACAACGTATACATACCGAGGCTGATGCGAGCGTCTGGCATACAGCTTCACCGAACCAGTGACGTGCGAGCTCTGTACAGCTAGGCAGATTCAAAATAATGATTTCGAAGAAACCAGCAGAGCCGAGCAAACGGCAAGAAAAGCAAAATGCTCGTGTGAGGGCATTCCCAGTTTTTTCCTCCTTTTCCGATTGCTCGGAATTCCCGTATTGACGGAGAACATCAAGCAACGCAATTAGGTGTACACTTCAACTATAAAGTGAATGTTTTTCAACATGGATACGCGCAGCTATGCACGTTTGCCGTTATCAAGATTACTTAAAAGGTGCCGCACTGACCTTATACGCACAGTTCGCTGTCCTCACGCGTTGGAACGTTATCTGGATATGCACTATCCTCAGCATCTGCATTTAGACACTGTATGCATCGAACTTTTTCTAACCAGTCGCGGGTTAGACTCGCGGCCGCGGCGACCGCATTCCAATAGGAGCGGAACTCAATAAGAGAAACCCAGGGGGTCAAAGATAACGCGGAGCCTTGTAGTGCGGAGTCTCTCATAGCCCCTGCATTCTTTCTGACCTTGAATCCAATCAATCAATCAACCAATCAATCAATCAATCAATTTGTTTGAACAGGCGGAGTATGTGCTCGTTAAATGGCACACACTCTGGACAGGTTTTTTGGCACAACGTTCCTCCATCAATAAAAAAAAAAGAAAAAATGATTTACTTCAAACTCGAGGAGAGAAAATATGAATCTAGGAGAGCTAAAGCAAATAAAAAACCGCGAACAAGACTAAATTACTGTCCTATAGAAAGAATTTATTGACAGGAAAGATAGAGAGGTCGACCTGAACTAGTGCGCTCTAGTCTGCTACTCTGCACTGGGAAAGAGGGCAGGGGTGTGAAAGTAATGGGATGGGTGATGATGATAACAGAAGTGGCGAGTGCCATACATATAAATGAGACAGTTTCCTTGCTAGAGCCACTCGTCGAGCTTAGTATCCTGCAGAAACTTCAGCAACACTTTAGTTGCACGCATTGAAGTTGCAGTGTCAGGCCATGGGCCGAGGATAGCTTTCTCCGACAGTGGTTGCCTGCCAACGCTGGCCTGGAACCTTTCCAACGTCCTTCGCTCCAGCATATATGCTCGGCAATCGCACAGTATGTGCTCCAGTGTTTCAGGCATCTGACAGTGTTCACAATCAGGGCTGTTCGATTGGCTGATGAGGTGTGCGTAGCGACGGGGGAAATTAAGTTTACGGTAAACACTGCGCGTCATAGTGAGGGTCAGCTTCTCTCTTATCTGCGAGATAGGGTGAAAGGAAACTAGAACTGGTTTTTGTGAGAACTGTCGTCATCGTTGCCCTCTGCTTTTTATGCGAAAAGTACCATTACTTTTTTTTTTATGTATACAATATATTTCCGACATATATCTGAGTAAACAGCGTCATCACTGTACTTTTCTTTTTTCCAAGATATGAAACTCGACGCGATGAAGGTGTACGAGAATGGTTAAAACGTAAAGGAACTTCCATTAATATATCTCCAAAAATAAACAAGGTACAGAAAACAGCTTACTAATGGGGTGACATGAAGCAAATGATACGTTTAACAACTTAGGCGATGAGAAATTAATATTCGGTTTTTCACCAATGATGCTGTAGTAAACATACAAAAGCACCAAAAGGTCGTTTGCGAAGCGAACCTTGATCCAACGAGAAAAAAGCGAGTTAACCGAGCGGCCCGATTCTTTATTAGTCATATCATGAGAAGCCAACAAACACTGACACAAGGACAACATAGGGGAAATTACTTGTGCCTAATGAATGAAGTAAAGAAACGACAAATTAATGGAAATCAAAGTGGATGAACAAACAACTTGCCGCAGGTGTGGAACGATCCAACAACCATGATCCAAGCAATTGAACCATAATGAAAAAGTCGTATACTTCGAATATTGTGTGAATCCGAACCTACGGAGTGGCCCTGAGAAAAATCGCTCGCAGAATGCACTTACACTCATCAGAGAAACTAAGTTTCTTCGTAAAATCATATAGAACATAGTTTTCCGACATTTATAGGTGCCGGTGCAGCGAGGCATCAGTTACTCACCAAATAAATGTCGGAAGTCGGAGCGATTCGAGCTTTAAAACATGGGCTCCAATGATGTAATTCTAACATCGGGTCTTCGCTGATGCCTTCATCAAGCCTGCAAAGGCAACAAGCAGGTAAATTTCAGGGATGTATAGCGCATACAAGTATAACGCTTCCTGCGTCGATATATATATATATATATATATATTGTTCATAACGCAATCATTTGCGCGGAGGCTTGAAAGCGACACGCGTGCGCAAAGTATGCCTCCGGCTGTATTTTTATCGCTTTCTGCATCCGACCGAGTTGATCCGCCCTGCACTGCGCCTGCGCGGCGGGCCGCTCGTCCCAAGCTGTCGCAACCAACAAAAAATGCCGTGCGCTGTGTCGAAACTATCCACGCGTGCGCAGCCAAGCAGCGCTCTCGCCTTCTGTCGCGACGACCACAACCAGTTGCCACTTCTTGTGGCGCATGCTTCACTTTGGCGCCGTGAATGAGACTTGTTTGCACACTGTCCTCCCAGTTGAGTTCCTATATATGTATACTGACATCTTGCGATACCGAAAGCTTGTGTCAACTGCGAAGCGAATTCTTTCCAGGAATGACTCCTCGAGCCGCCATTTTTATATACGCAGCATGGTCGTCCGCTTTTATAACAAACACTTCATTAGTAAACAAACTCTCATTGCAACCTAAATTTAGAGTGATGTCCAACAAGCTCACCTTATATTAACATATATCCGTATTATGCGTCGTAAAAGGACATTGTTTTTCCCTAGTAAAAAAAAATTCTGAAGTTATCAGTACTGGCTTGAATACTATACGAGGTGATCATTTTTAAGTTTTCTGGAATATTTAAATATCGCCTGTGGCCTGATAGCCTAATTCTTGTCCCTGAGCTGGATTATTCAAAGAGCCGGACATTATTAGCACGACAAATCAAAAGACATATTCAACTAATTAACGAAAATGCGCTTATTCACTTCTTAACTGTTTTATGGCTCATATTGCAATTTACGAATTGTAGCCGGTGAATTAGCAAGACGTATCCACTTCAAATGAATCTCCAAGATGCACACGGTCGTCCACAAGTGGACAACCGTGTGCAAAATGATCGAGATATGTCAGCGCCTTACATTGCAATTGCTTTAGAGCACAGCTCTTAGGCGCCCGTTCCTGCGCCCAGCGTCGACGTCGGCGTCCCTCGTAACCGAGAAAACGAGCACAGCGAGAAATGGAAAAGTGAACGCGGAGCGCAGCGGGGGATGAAAGACAGCGATAGCGAAGAGAGCGCGAAGCGGAAAACGGAGGAGTGTATGGCGAAAGCGGGAATAGAAAAGTGTAGTGCCGCTAGGTAGTGTCCTAATCCACGCCCCATCGACGGCTTTCTTTGAGTAACAGAAGTGGATTTCAAAGGCGTTGCTTTTACTGGCTGCAGATCTAAGCCAGAAGTATTCCCCAAGCGGGAAACACGTCATGGTTACCATTTCTTAGAAATTACCTACTGTCTTCAGAAAGAGAACACCGCCCGTCTGCTTCCATACCACTTCCACAACCTCGGCAAAGTGCTATGGTCCTAAATGCAGCGGTGTCTCAACGAGTCATTTGTACTGCGCAATACGGCGCACGAAACAGTGGTAAACCAGTACCGAAATCAAAGTGCAACCGGCGGTCCCATGCGAACACACAGGCCATAAAAGTCAAGATAATTAAAACTGATCATGCGTGATTCATGGTATTTAATGTCTCGAAGCAACATATATGGGCTGTGACCGACACCGTAGCGCAGGGCTCCGATCTACTCTCGATCACCTGAGGTTCCCTACAGTTCACGCAAAGCATCTTATACGATCGCTTTTGTATTCCGCCGCCATCGCGGAAGGCGGTCGACGCAGCCAACAATCTAGTGCGCGACCTTTGCTCATCAGAAGGCTCAGAAAAAGAAATTAAAGATAAACGGCCATCAGCAGTGATTGAGAGAGAGAGAGAGAGAGAGAGAGAGTAAACTTTATAGAAAAGAGTGCAGTAATGTAGGCCAGAATGCGGGGCAAGGGCATGAACCTCACCCAAGCCAGAGCAACCGAGGCCCGCAGCTTCGTGCAACTTAGCCTGTACAATGTTTTGGCTTTTGCGGGGAGATGACTTATTTGTTCGTTGGCGTCACTGCGTTTAATTAGCAGCTGAGTTTTCCGAACTGGCTCAGTGTTTTGGATTGGGTGTTGCAGGGATAGCAGACTGAAATGTCGGCACTATAAACGGCGAATGGTTGTGCTATATCTAGTTATATTTCTTTGTCGTTCACGCACTGTACTGAGAAAGAAACGGCGCTGTTTGCTTCTTTATGAAAGACAAGCGATCGCTCCAGACGGCCACTAGAGCTCTATTTCTTCACAGTCAGCTTGTGTCTTTGTACGGGTAAAGCCGAAGTCACATGAGTGAAAAGATCTAAAGTAATTTTTTGTCAATTATGTTTTATTACATTTGTCTAAAAATACAAAATTTAAGGTTGCTTTACGAAGTTACTTATCACCTAGACAAACAACTTCCTTTGAAACCACGAAGCTTCATGGTTTCATCTTAACATCATTGAAGAAACATTCAGGTTTTTCAGAAGTCTCCATTAATTTTTGTCTCACCTCGTGACAACGCAGTCAATGCAATTAGTGCGAAGACAGGAAGAGTGCCAAAGAGCCCGCGGCGCGCACTGAAAGGTAACTTCGCGCTTTGCGCTGAGCTTCCTCTTACGCAATTGAACTGCGTTTACATGGTCTTTGCTATGCCAATGGATCCAACGTGTTTTTTTGCTGTTGTTGTTTTTTGTGACATGCTTATTTCACCGAAAAGCGTTCACATGATCCCAAGAACCGGATGCCGACAGGGCAGAAGAGCTTAGCTGGGCACATTCGAATTCATTCCATGCTGCTTTGGTATACCTTTTACTGGGCAGGCGCTGGCGTTGCCTTGTAAAGGGGCAACGAGCGGATACAAGAACAGCATAAGCAAAAGGGTAAAGAAAAAAGAAACGTCTCACAGATTTTAGATAAATGCCAAAGTGTATGTTCTCCGGTACGCGTCTCATATGAATGTTCACGGGCATGTTTTTTTTATTTATTATTTTTTTAATGCGAGGGCAAATGCCTCAGGGCATACAGGGCTATGGGATGCGGGCGAATAAGGATGATTAAATGAATGAAAAAAGATTTGCGGATCTGCTTCCTGTAGTCAACATCCAAGAGGTTTCGCCGTATGCATATCAAGGTGTCGTTATCTGCTAAACAAAACAAGGCGGCGGAGGCATAGCGTAAACGCACAGTGCGCGCCCTTTGGGTAACGTAAAGGGTAAGGATGCACAAAGCACATACGTTGGTAACATCAAGTGACTGAGCATTAAAAAGAACATCTCGCTACCCTTTTCTCAAGTATGAAGCCTGGCAGGAATGCGAGAACTATTCGGCAGGCCAGATAGAGGAGTTCGATGGAGCGTCACATATTCATTCCGCAGGACGCACCTCCTGCACAGTGGATCCGCATCACCTGCATATGCATGTTATAGATGTCTGCACTCCGTCTCGGATGCATATATATATATATATATATATATATATATATATATATATATATATATATATATATATATAGGCAGATATGGCAAACCCGTGCATCTATGCCTGACAACGACTCCTACTGCATTGAGGCTTCTCATAGCCCGGAGATTTCGGATATTCAGGAAGGATTGGGTTCTTTTGTGCAAAATACACTCCCAGATAACACTCGCACAACACTCACCTGGTATATACGCACAAGTACCCTACAACGCGGCAGTGAGCCCGAAAGCAGCAAATTTCGCCTGCCTTTTTCTCCCCCGGCACACGCACACACACACATAATGCGAGAGAGGGAGAAACCTACGGCGAGTTGTCTTCTTGCCCTCTTTCATTTCAATTCTCCTTGGTATTTCTACATTTCAATTAAAACAACAGCCAAGTTCCTATTTGCATACATGTGTGTTCATGTGGTTGTAATGAACAAAGATCGAGACCCTCGGTTCTCCTTATTTCACATATACACTGGTTAAAAATAAAATTCTAGGGTTTTGTGTGCTGAAACGACGCTCTGATTATGAGGCACGCCGTGGTGGGGGACTCGGGATAAATTTTGACTATACTGTGGTTCCTTAACGTGCACCTAAATCTAAGTTCGCGGAGGTTTTCGCATTTCGCCCCCATCGAAATGCGGACGCCGCGACCGGGTTCGAGCCCGCTACCACGATCTCAGCAGCACAAGGCCATAGCCAATCAGCTATCGCGGTGAGTCATACACACACATACACATGCACAGATACGTACGCACACCGACAAATGGATATCAGGCACAAATACCTGTACCACCTACAGTCGGGTACAACTTTCGAAGGCAGCGGCATTTGCCCCTCAAAGATGCACACGAGCCTCCAGCAATGGGCTCCAGACTTGCGTCACGAGCCGGACGGCCGGTGACCCCGCCGACGGAGAACATAGTAGCCCGTGCTTCGAACTTAGCCGCGTCGCGTCAGCGAGACTATTTCTTTACTCGCAGAGGCAATCGGTTGCCGCGCTTCGGTCATTCAGGCCTCTCCTGCCTTCTTAAGTTGTACCTCACTATAACCGCCAACGCCATATACAACAACAAATTAATGACACGTTAGAAACCGGCTGTCATGTGTGTAGCCAAGTACATTAACATACTGTATGTTGCAACTACAGGGAAGCCAACAGATTCAGAGAGCGACGACTTGGGCCAAAACTTTTTTTCAAAATTAGTGGTTCACTCTCTCACATTCCTGGAAAGACAACGAAAAGTCGTTCATTTGCTGCCGCCAACCGCACGGAAACCAAGGAGGTCGTTGGTGGCCGTTATCTTCAAAGGTTGGAGGCCTAGCACTGGACATATGATGCATAATAACAGATAATTCAGACGGCGTATCTCTCATTTCAGCGCCCTCAACGTGTATATTTTGACGCCTAAAAGTACGCGCACGAGAGCAAGGGGACGTCGACCCGGCCCCAGGGGCTCGGGAGTCAAGACGGGGTGCGTTGTCGTGTTGTGCGTTGTGGAGTCCGCTCCTCACCGGCTCACGTTTGTTCAAAACAGGTTGACCAGTCTGGTTTCAAGCAACGCTGCGGCTTTAGTGTGTTATTAGAGGGCACGTCCAGTCTTTCCACCTCTGGAGAATTGGAGTTATGTGCAGAATGCAAACAAAAATAAAATTAAAGCGCATTCATCCGCGTTTGCTACCTGCTGCGCGAGTTGTGCACGAACTGACGAAAGACCACAAGTAAGATGAAACCATCCGCCCAGTTCCCGCGGTGCGCACAGGTCTTCCGGTTGGTCAAGCAGGGCTATGTGCTTCAAAAGTCAAGTTCCCCGCACATCTGCAAGCAGAGTACAGAGGCCGCGTACGAGCAGGCTTACACGCAAATACAGGGATTCGCAGTATACGGGGCTCGGCGATTCTCAAGTCTATGGCAAAAGTCTGAGACGAAACAACGATTCTACATTCTGAGGCGGCAAACTATGAAAGAATAGGCTAGCCAGGGTATCAGGGGAGCAAGAAGGAAAAGAAGCCAGTAAATATTGGTTTTAAAATAGTCAAAATGGGGTGCACTTACGGCTCAGGTGGATCTTTTTTTTTTTATTTGTTTAGGTCGGTCTAAGGCAAGAACGAAATTATCTGAAGCCCTCCTATGACTCCTAAGTAATTTACTCTCAGATTTAGTGTACGCGTTATTTTATATTTTATCGAAGGTTACGATCATTTATAGCTTAAACACTGCGATATTATTGCTTGCCATCCCGCTAGTCGATCCACCATATTTCCTCGTAGAAGCAGCCGCTGCCTCCACGATGTTTTTTTTCTTTCTTCTCTCTCTCTCTCTTTACCTATGAGTCAGCAACCTATAGCGTAAAGCTCTCCCCTCCATTTCTGCTTGAAAACATGCCTTGTTTTCAGCTGGTGAAAGACTTCCACGGGTGAACATTAACGATGTATGGCGTGTTCCGCATACAAAAGAGTCGATCGAGCGTTCGTCTTTCCACCAAATGTGCATTCTCGACAGTCGGCAAGTGGAGGAGATATACGACTCCCACCGGGTCCACTGCAACCGAAGCTCGAACTTGAGATGACGTGATCCGGCACTCTTGCCGCGCACTTGCCAACGCGAATACCGGAGGCGGCAACGTACTAATGGTTCCTGATATTTTGACGACGGCTGTACTGCAAATGGTAGCCACGAAAATTGTCTGAAGGAAAACGCGCACTCGCTGCCTTTTCTGCAACAGATTACCACTATACTCGGGGGTATCATTACGCGTTGTCGAATCGGGAAACAAATGAGCAAAACAGCTTCCAGTGGTCTATTGTTACGTATATTCGTAATCGAACATGCCGCGGTTCTATTACGATGCTACAGATCGATTACAAACTCATTTTGTTTCCTTATTAGGCGAAGCCGCCGTAAGCACGGAGAAATGTCTGCCGTTAAGTTTATTTTGCTATGATTCGACTTGGATGTTTCACTGTACAGGCGTATGATAAGCAACAAGTTCGCGACTCAAGTAGCGCATGCGTTATGGCACCGACAATGTGCGAAGCGAGAAGGGAACGATGTGATGGAGGCGGCCAGAAACAATGTTGTCGACATACGATGTCGAAAAGCCGCATGGAAAAGTAATTCGATTATATTGCTGCTGTTGTGAATGTTGTCAGTGCTACTTCTTCGGGAAACGCCGTATGTAAGGTGGAGTGTGTATAGTATGCGCTCCGTGCTGGAGGCAACAAAGCAAAGCAAGCCTTCGACTATCCGTATCACCATTTGCATATTCAGCGTACATTCATTCCTTGTGCACCTGTAAGTCGGCAAAGGTCGTCATTGTTTTCTTTTTGAGTCGATTTGATAAGTGATCAAGCAAGAGCGACATGTAACATAGCAGGAGAAGAAATTACGAAAGTTGTTCGCTCAGAAAACGAGTTCATGATTTTGAGGCACCCGTTAAGTGGTAATTCACGTTAGTCAGGCTGTCGGTCAGATATCGCGCGTATGCGTAGCAAACAGCGATCGCTTTCACAAACATGTTTCGTTGTTGAGAAATATTTGCAATTGGCCGGCCGCCTTCGCTAATAAGTTCGCTATCACCAGTGACGGGGAGCTTACGAAGCGTTATGGGTTACAAGCGGCTTTGTGAGTACGGGTTCTTGGGTTTAGGCTGGAGGAGTTCGCAAGAAGAAGCGCTGGCCAATCATGATAGCGAAATTAGCGAAGGCGGCCGGCTGACGAACGACAACCTTTTGTGGATTCGGCCTCTGGTCGCGTCATACGGTAAAGGTTGCTCTCTTGACGTCACACCATATAAGAGAGAGCGAGGGCGCATCGCATTGAACTAAGCTCTGAGGTTGATATGACTGCGAAGTTTGTGACATCTTCGATCATTGAGCTCTTATCTCAGTTACTCCCATTTCGTTAGGGCGAAAATACTAATAATCAGGCCGCAACCTCCTTTGAGGAAGCTTCAGATACCAGAACGCTGAAATCTAAGCAAGAAAGAAAAGAGAAATATAATCACCCCTTGCAGCTTCGAGCTCTGTGTCACCGCTGTAAGGTTGCAAATCAAGCGGATGTTCCTTCGCCCGCGGCATACCTCACGTGTCGCTGGCGGCGGAAGACGGCACGTGGCCGCCCTCCGTGCGACCCTGAGGAGAGAAGTGGTGCTGCGACGAATGGCGCAGAGCCAAAGACAGAGGTCACTTCGCCGAACACAAGCGATCATCGCCGGGAGCATTCCAATGGCGCTCTTACAGGGACGGTCATCCCGTGGTTCGCGTGCTAATGCTACCGAGCGGTTGAGTATATAGCGGCACGCGCTGAGGTCAAGCGACTGTATAACGACACGTGGACAGCGTCTCCCGCGCTCAATTGGCTCCGGGGAAGAGTGATCATTACGTTCGATCTATACGACGGTATTCGCGCACAGGCGCCGCGCAAGTGAACGGCGACGCACACATTAGAAATAAATCGGAGAAAACGCTTGATGAACGTACTTCCCGCCGAATAGGCGTAGAGAGAGAAAAGGATAGTGAGGTGGACAAAAAGCTGAATCCGTATTAAAAAAAGAAAAGATCATCTAACCATAGAACTGTTCGCCAGAGAAAATTCAAACCAGTATTAATGCTGGACATATTATTAGCGAAAGCGGCCAGCCTTAGTAAAAAAGTACTTACGACCGAAAATCATTGTGAATTCGGCACCTGGGCCCGTGTTCACAAAACCCTCTTACGCTAGAATTGTTCCTAAGAGAAAATTCAAGCCAATAGTGATGTTGAACATAATTATTAGGAAAGGCGACTGGATAATGGCAAAGATCACTTACGAAACGAAGCGCTTTGCGAATTCAGCCCCTGTTTCTTTGCTTATGGCAGTTTATTGCCTTTTGCGATTTCTCATGAAGAGCAAAGCAAACGCGACCATTATTTCATGTTCCTTGAGTGGCTTAATCTACAACACGGTATCAAGCGTACAGCGCACTACTTTTGCTGCAGCACCTACCAACATCCCTACCAGGAAGCATGCACGCTTTGGGTCGTGACGTTGAGCAAAAAGAGCGAGAGCCTGATTTCGAAGCACGCTGGCGATGCTTAGTGCGTCTTTATTGTGTCTGCTTTCTTTACGGTAATAGCATAATTGTCCTGTTAATTTTCTTGTATATATGCACAGAGTCGTCGTCGTCGTATGTCGCAACATCGTTTCACAGGTTTTCTGCAAATAAAACAGCGGTGTTTCCGCAGGTACTGACACGGCATGGCGTCTGTTTACACTATAGCATATACTGCACTGTAAATCCTAGAGGCACCACTATTGTTGAGCAGTGTTGCCTTAGACTCAATCAAAATTTATTCGCCACGGGGACGCTAAAGCATATGCTTAAAGTTTGTTTGCGTGGCACACGCGATTTACGACCTAGACGCAGAGTAAAAACCACGTGCCGATAAAGGCAAGCGGCATGACCTATTCCGTCGCGTGTCGCTACACATGTCCCTGGAGAGAGAGAGAAAGCAAGGGTAGGAAAGGCAGGGAGGTCAACCAGAACAGCATCCGGTTTGCTACCCTACACTGGGGGTGGGGGAAAGGGGAATAGAAAGAGGAAGAAAGGGAGAGAGTAAGTACTGAGTACGTGTGGGAGGGACAGCGTACACAATGACACTATAAGCGGTCTCTTAAGCCCGTGCACTTTAAGTACCGCACTAGTGCACGAATCGCTTTTCGAGCCAGTGACGGTTGTGGCCACGGTCCGAGTATCTTTGACTCGGTGAACGGTCTCGAGTCTAGTCTGCGTAAAGTTGCCCGCAGGAGAGGCGTTGGACATCGTAGCGAGGGCAGGTACACAATAGGTGCTCGATGGTCTCCTCGCACCCACAGGAGTCGCACATCGGGCTCTCGGCCATTTCCATACGGTAGGAGTATGCGTTCGTGAACGCCACTCCCAACCACAAGCGACACAACAAGGTTGCTTCCATGTCCCTGGAGAGTGTTGCAATTCCGCACAACGCCCGGTTGCACATGTTCCGGAGGGGACTCGACATCAATGAATAAGAGTTTCTCGGCTGTCGCTGTATGTGTCCTATGAGGCATATGCCGCAGGCCGCATATAGGCCCGTATACACAAACCTGTTCTTACGCAGAGCAGTCGGAGCAAATACCAGCCAATGATGCTGTCGGACATGTCATTAGCGAGGGTGACAAGCCAATGGCAAACAGCGATTAGGAAAGAAAAGCATTGTGAATTTGGCCACGGGTTATTCCTTTTTCTAAAGCATAGTTGACAATGGGAGAGTCCGCTTTTTTGTATCGTGTCCAGTTCTTAAAGGCACCCTTTCACGCAAGATTTCGAAATGCGTTTTTTACTAAAAGTGGGTCTTCAACTTTGGCGAAGCGCTGTGTCCTCGCGGTAATGAGATGAAGCTGCGACCAAATTTACAAAGTCTTCCGTTCGTAATCGCTCTTAGGCATTAGCTGGCCACCTTCGCTGATATGTGTCAGTATGGCTGGAATTTGCTCTTGAGAACAATCATGGCTTAACATTTTTTTGTGAATACAGGCCCGTATCTATAAAAAGCCATTACGCTATATTTATTTGTAAGAGCAAACTCAAGGCAAACCCGGTGCACCAGGTTGCACCAGGTTTGCTTTGAACCATGTTTGCCGATGTGCACCAGCATGCTCGGCATATTAGAAGGCAGCCGGCAAACGGCAAGGAGCATTGTGAATTCGGCCTCTGACTTCTTCACCTAGAGCACTTGTTCTCCCGATGAGATAACAAGAAACTCAATTTTGTTTCATTTATTTCTTTTTTATTGTTATTATTCTGCTCACCTTCTTCTCCTAGGATCTTGCGTTCCCGTCGCCCCGTTGCCCTATTCCCTGCAGCACGCAAGCGAGTATACGCCTGCTAAACGCGCTTTCTTTTGGATCAAGTCAAAGTCAGAGTGCGCTCGGGTGCTGTTATTTATGGCGTCTTTCACAAACCAACGTGCGTCATTAAGATATCCAGTAGCCGACGCGGGTGCAGTGTCATTTCCGAGGAGGATATAAAAAAATTTGCTGGAGCGGAGGGGAAGCCAGCGCCAGAATACAAGTGAAGCCAGCGCCGCGATATTGTGGCAGGCAGAAAGCTCGGCGGCCACCGGATTGTGTGCAGCGACTGCAGAGCGCGGTGATCTTTCCTGAGCAAAGGTGCCTCTGCAGCACCTTCGCATGGGTGCAGCCCGTTTGCAGCGAGCATGGTTCAATCCTGCGTGTTGGATTGAACCGTGCTCGCCACCCCAGAATTTATATTGGCCCACCCCGAATTTCAATTTGGCCCATCCCCAAATTGAAGTAGACCCACTAACAATTTCAAGCTGGCCCAACCCCAAATTTTAAGTTGGCCTACATCCAAATTTCAAGTTGGTCCACACCCAAAAAATTTCAAGTTGGGCCACTCCTGGCCACCCCCTAATTTCAGTTTAGTAGTTAATGGTGATCATTTGCGGGAAAAAAAAATACGGCGGCGAACGCGCACGATATTGTACGCGGCCGGTTTCCTACCCGCCACAAGTTGGCCGCCGGCGGCTTCACTGCCCTCTATGGGTAGGTATAGGCAGCTTCCAGTCCAGCAATCTTTTTATATCCTCCTAGGTCAATTCTCAAGCGCCATAGTTGTTGAGGCTGCTCTGAGCATGCGCAGCGACACTCAACCGGAGCCTGCTCATAAACAGTGTCGACGAATAGACAATCTACACTCCTTTGATTTGGTGGAGCGGGCCATCGAGACGTCCTTGTCCCCTTCTATATCGCGTGCCAGAAAACTTGGTGCAAACAACTTTGCTGGACAGGGTACAAATTCATTCGTTCTTTTCCTCAAGCCTTCAGCCAAATGCCAACGCGGCAAGTGTTTTGCGAATCCTCCAAAGAATTTAGATTAGACGGCGAAAGCATTCGCAGGTTTTTGTTCACGTGGTTGCACGATGCGTGGTAAAATGGCGAGCCAGGCTTTTAGGGGTGTTTCTATGCTACAATATACACACTAACACCATAATGTGGACTTTGTGCAACTTGCAACACGGTTCCTTCTTTTTAAGGGCGTAAGCGCTTATTTGCAAGCCCTCCTCGTGTTTTGAGTTCCGTTGTAATACCCATGGTGTTGCGACAACTTAGGTGCTACACGATTATAATGAAACCTTTCAATTTCACGCGGTCTTCAACAGGCATGTGTGCTTTCGAGGTGTACACCTAACAATCGAGTATACTTATACAGGTATTGTGTCGTGATTTATCGCTTGATTACGAAGAACAGACATGCACTCACGTACACCACTTTGTGGGTCGAAATGCCGTGCTATATAAGCCGGCTTTCGGTAGCTGTCAACGCAGCGCGAGCGGTGCATGCACGAGGATATTTTTGATCCTAGGTTGTGTAGCGTTGACGCTAAGCGGGCGAGGCATGTGCTGGCCTCACTTGAAGAAAGACGCTGGCAAAAGGATGTGCTTGACCTTGCGTAACAGAAAACATGCACGGTGGACTTGGTGTGAAGTTAGGTCATTGTTTTCTGCCATCCCCTTGCACAACTGTTTTTCACAGTGAAGCTAGCAAAGATGATCGCACCTCACTGGGCGCCATGAGTGCCGAGGAAAGACCTCTAATTTTGCAATGCCGTTTTGGCGAGTTCACGTGGCGTCATTGCTATCCACCAAAACGGCATGGTTGCGAGAAAAAAAAAGGATGAATAATGGAATTTGTTTAGCTGTTCTGCATAACCGGCTACATATACAGTGAATAATTCATGAGAACGTTGAAGTTAGGCGAGTGTTGCGATTGACTAATTTTTGCAAGCGCTTCTATATGCCTTCCTATACAAAGTTTTGTCGACCAGGATAAGACGCTTCTAGAGACTACAAGCGTCAGAAGCAAAGTACAAGGCTCTGCACAAAGCAGACGACTGCAGATGCTGTCTGCCCAGTCGAGAATGTTGCACTTCTGTCGGCGAGACATGTTTATCGAATAAAAAATTGTGCAGCAACCGTCGACGATGATTGTCAATGTCAGTGAATAGCCTAACACTTCTATAAAGTTATTCGCCTTATTGAAGGTATGATGCGCTTGTAGGTGTATATGATGCTCTTGAAGGCTGTATTTAACTATTCTTTTCATTTTTCCACATTAATCTATCTCCTCTACTGTCGGCAAGCCAACGCTAACTAAATAACAAATATCTTGGCATCTTCGCGAAAGCTGAGACGCATGATGTACGACGTTTAGCGTTATTTGCCGTGCCCCGTAATGTCTGCCAAAAATTGTTCCAGCTGGCGTAATTTCTGCGTTACAATGTGTTACATGAAACGAGAAAGGCCATCATTTCGTCATGTCCTTAACGTACGTAATGCACAGGAAGGAGTCGACCTCACTTGCCCCAGGAATGACGTGACAGAAAGCATAGCTTGGCGGGAAGCGTGCTTGCGCTACAGAGCAGACTTTGCTCCCAGTCAATCATTGCAGTCTATACTGCAATAACTGCTGTAAAGAGCGAGGCAAGATTACAGAAAACAAAATAACACGACTAATACGGTGTGATGTGTGCTTTCCGAGTTGATGCGCGCGTATAACTTCACTACAAAGCGTACTATAAGGCGAAGCCGAACCTATAGTGGTCAAGCGGCTACGACGGCGTAGGGCTGCTGAGTGCAGGTAGCGGGTGCAGCTAGAGGGCCACCGCATTCCGATGATGACGGAATCGAAGAAAAATCCCCCGCGTTCCAAGATATCTCTGAATCTCATGTGACCGAAATTAATTCGATGTATTTCACTACGGCGCGCCTCTAGCTCAGGTGTAGCTTTGGGATGTTTAAACACCATCGATCAAATCAACTGTGCGGCCTTGAAGGGGAGCGTCACCGAAGGGCGGGCTTCATTCAGTATTTTTCTTGTCCTCTCTTTCTCGAAAGGTTCTGTTTTTTCTTCCTTTAGGAGAACGAAACTCACATTGTAAGCGAGCGTCGAATACAGACACGCTCACTCCTAACGCGATCGAAGGAGTCACGAACGCGACGGGACGGCAGAACATGTCGAGAGCCGCGCGCGCGAGATATCCATCAATCTGGCCAAGGTAGAGCCGAACCAGTTCAGCGGCTCCCGAAAGCACGCTCTGGCGGTTTGCTCACGGAAGGGTACAGTTGGCGGTGGAGTGCTCAGGCGCGATTCGGCGGCCAAGTGTCCCGGTTGGTGCGACAGCCGGCGTCGCTCAGCCTGGCTCAGCCCGTTTCGCGCGGCCACTCTCGAAGCGCTGCCAGTGGCCGCGTGGCCGACGGCAAGGTTCGTATTAATGCCGTAACGTGATAGTAGCTTGTATAGCATGTCGCGTCAGCATGCCTGTTGGTAGCAGGAAGCCATTCTCGCGACGGCTACGTACAACGCATCCCTTACGACCGCGGTCTCAACGCAAATTGGGAACAGGACGCAAGTTCACCACGCACCCTGATTGTGAAACGCCACAAACCACAGCACACAGAATGGATTGCGATCGCTTTTTATGACGCTTTTAGTGAGATTGGAGCGATGTGTAAATCTGGGCCCTTAATTCTCTATGAGCCCAGATTTTTCCTAGCTTTCCTATGCGTAAATGCCATCCGCCACTGGCTGTTGCCTTGGCGACCGTCTCGTCATCACGCCGATTGCTGTCATAAGTGGCGGGCGCCTGAACACTGGCCAGTGACAGTGAGGGAACGCCCTCACGTGCGACAAATTTTGCGAATACGTATACTCTAAGAAAAACTTGTCCCTTTGAGGGCTTACCTTGTCTCCCAACGACAATCATCATCTACGATTGCGAGCCTCACCTATCTTAACAATGTGCTCCCGGTACTTTCAGGTCATGAACAGCATGCGCGTGCCAGTGTGACAAAGAGCTCCTGACACGAAAGTAGTGAACGCAGAGTGATAAATAATGTAAGTGTACGAAAGACTGATTGATACAACTATATGCAAGTATAGCGTTGGCATGCAAGCGTGCATGCCAACGCTTGCTAGCCGTATGAAGATGGCCTCGTTAAAAATATCATGAGTTTTAACAGCGCCCGAAATTGTTGTAGGTTATGAGAGACGCCGTATAGTGGAGGGCCCCGGATTGATTTTGAACATCTCTCTTTAAGCTGCTCCACCGTTTTTGCGTTCCGCCCCCATCGGAATGTGCTGCTGCGGCCGGGAATCGATCCCGCGACCTCGCCCTTCTTTCTTCTTTACTATTTTCTTATAAACACAGGAAAAGCCGACTACCTCAACCCCCCGGCCGTCACTCAAATATAGAACCAATCAACGTTTGGTGACGCACCGTTGCTAACAACGTACGAGATACTCAAGCGGAACAATTACCGGGCAAGCATGCCAGGCATGCTTGGCCGAATTCACCTGCTGCAGCATCACCAACACCAGTACCGCCACAAAAAAAAAAAGAAAAAAAAACTGGCACAGAAAGGCATTAAGCAACTATCAGCCGATGTTAATCTTATCTATGTGTTCTAAGCGATCTGAAAAATTTATTCACGCGAGCTGTCCGCTTATCTGCGACGGCTATTTCCTGTTAACCGATTGCTAGCATGGTTTTAAGAAAGCACGATCGACCGAGACAACTCTTTTGCCCCAAAACAATATTTTATCTTCTTAAAAGGCAGCGTTTCACCTTGGAAATATACATGAACGCCTTCAGAGCCTTCCATTTAATCTAGCATAGTATCCTGCTGGAAAATAAATATCCTTATGGTGTAAGAGGACGCGCTCTTGATCAGATTGTATCTTTCTCAGAGCAGCGAGGGGGGGGGGGGGGGGGCTCACTGCAGGCGAACCTAGCCTTGCAGAAGTTGCCGGCAATAGTTCTGCCTGAACGCCACCGACAAAACGCGATACGGTCTGAAACACTTCACAGTCCAGCCAACACCAGGTATCAAAAACAAGTTGGCACGGAGCCCAATACGTTACGCGTTTTCCAAACTATGACAACCCACACGCCTTACCATTGACGTCCCAACCTTGTGGATATTTAGGAGGAGCCGAAACACCTTCCTCCTAAATAGACAATGTCCCCGCGGGAACAAAATAACATTTGCATTTGAGTGTCCTGCAATCTTGCGCTTCAGTCTATCTAACAATATTTCACATTCCGCTTCAAGGTCAGGACACTTTAGAGCGTAATGTTAATTGTCACCCAGAGCTTGACATTGCACACACTACGACGATGGACGAAGTCAGCGTAATGAATCTTTTAAAAAATGAGAAGTGCTCACACCGTTCACAAATTATAGGCGCACGTGCGTCACCTAATGTTATCTTCTAGAGCAAATAGAAAACCTTACACATAAACTGTCTCATGATTTTAAATTGAATGTTTTAGGTATGGCCTTGTGAACCTTCTTGTTTACGTTCTTTTGGACTCTTTGTTTCTTGCCCTATTGGTTGGTTATGTTGTGAACTTGTCAGGAATGCAAATACCACAAAGAGGTTCTGCATTTTCTTGATTTATAATATTAATATCTTTCTTTTTCTGCATTCACTGGGTGAAATCTGCCCATGTATGGATGCATGCTCTTGGCGTTCTTGCTTACATAACTTTACCCATGTATCCGGCCACTCATGCTTTCCGAGAGCTTTAATACCGGAGCTAGGGCCTTGTCAAGTATATCGCTCTTCGCAGCTTCTTGCACAGGCGCCTTTTTTTTTTTTCATTTAAATGAGAACGATCGAGCGATTTATTTATTCGATTGAAAAAAAAAATATCACCGACGATTACGATACTCCGTAGTGCGAAATTTGAGCGCAGCTCCTTAGGTGTTTTGATTTTGCGATATATGAGGCAAATAATTTGAGAGGGACATGTAAAAGCATGGACACTGACACAGCACTCTTTATTTTCCGTCGTCATCCAGAGAGGCCGTCGTCATCCAGAAAGATTTTATTTAACGTTTCAAATCAAGTCGAACCTTTCGGTATTCGATAACGCTAAAATATGCTGCGCATTTTGTAACCGCAGTAACTTCATTGGATTCGATAACACTACCCTCTGAAGAAACTGAGATGGACATTACTTTTACATACAGATGTTCCTTTCTTTCCTCTGCGTGCTATAGGAATAGCCCATTAAGAAATACGATCCATTGCAAATATGTTGCCTTATATACGAAGACTGACCAACGGGAAGAAGTCATCGAAAGTGTCTTTTTTTAGAAAGGCGAAGGTTCCCGTTAGTGGAACTGTTTAAAACTTTCTTTTCTTTTTTTCTATCTGGTTTTTTTATCACCGCAACGGAATATTAACGGAACATTGACATATACTTTTTTTTATTTAGTTCTCGCCGAGCGCCCCTGTGTACGTTTAAAGCTTGTGCAATCGCTGAGCTTCACGTGGCAGGTCAAAGCGCATTCGAGCAGTATGTTGCGACTTCGAAAAGCACTTCATGCATCTCAAAAATCTCTGAGCTTTCGGCAAGCTTCGCTTGAGCATTTGGCAATGACACGGCATACGCAGGTCCATATATGCCGCCTAACATGTAAACAAAAAAACATGCGTAGTAAGTTCCTTACGCATTGAGCACGAGCAAGAAGAATTCATCCGTTGCTGGTGAATTTCTGATCGCGTTTATGGATAGCTTCTCGCGTTTACGATGCCCGTACTAAAATGGACTAATAAAACCGCTGTGAGAAAATACAAATCAGCGATAAACCCGGAATATTGTGCTTTATATAACGAGTATATAGTGAACATCGTTTTAGTAACTCTGGATAAAGTAAATATCTCGTTATAATAAACAAAGGCGCTGGTTCCGATTAAGTTCTATTTCTATGACAATAAAAGAAAAAATAAACAATGTGGTACGCCGCGATATATCAGCGGAATGCCTTATAATAAACTCAATAAACACCGGTGGCCTGAGCGTTCCACTTTACCTCCAAAGCACAGCCCATGAGCGATCACAGGGCTGAAGTATCAGCTGTACGCTACCGATTCCCCACTAATTTTGCGGCTAATTGCTGGCGAATGGGTACATAAGCTACCATCAACGTCTTGTTCTCGATTTTCATAGTTCGCATTATTTTCGTTACCGTTCAAACGCTGGCATGGATGAACATATGCTAGAAGCTTGACATAGCGGTTTTTATGCTTCCGCCATAGACTATTTTGCCGTCTGTTGATGGGCTAATAAACAGTCTTGTGAGTCTTCAGGGCAATTCGTTTGAAACAAACCACTTTAAAGCAAAGTCGTCGGGCTGACTTCCCTTGTAGCAAAACTCTCGCTATAATAAACACTTTGTCCTGCCCCGACCGGTTTACTATAGAGGGGTTCCACTGCAGCATGTTCGACGAAAACATCAGTGGGCCATGCGGTGTTTTGTGTACGAGCAAATTAACAACCCTTATGTAGGAAGTCTTCCCTCTTACGTTTCTCGTGCTCAAGTTTAACTTGTCTTGACATTTCCTTTGTCCGCAATATTTTTTCGCACGTGTTTATACTCTCGACGTGTCTGCACAGCGCAAACGATGAGGACGAGTATTGAATCCCCAACTGGTCCAAGCTTCCCCTTTATCATTTTATACTCTCGTCGCTAATTTGAAGGAAAGCTTGCTCAAGGTTTCATCCTGTTCGCTTTTGTTTGTGCCTGTGTGTTTTATTTTTGTGTACAATAAAAAAAAAACACACCAAGCAATGCAGTCCGAAGAGAAGCATAAGTGGGGGTGGGGGCAAAACGCTCCTGATGCAGGGCTTCTGCAACTTTTAAAAAAAACTTTTCTTGTTATGTGGAGGGGCGTTGTATGGCAAAGTAGTTGTCCAGAAATCCGCAAGGGGAGGAACGTTTCATGAAAGATAAAAACTGTCGTCCATTTGAGAGTAGCACAATGCAACATAGGAAACACATCGGGTTTGACTAAGAAAGAAAGTGTCACATTTGAATTAAGGTACGTCCCGGTCCAGGAATCAAATGGGGGACTAACAACGGCTTTCCGGGTTGGTCGCTTTAGTCTCATGAGGACAACTTATCCCTTTCATGATATTTCCTCTACCTTGCGGATTTCCACAGAACAGATTGGCCATATATTTCAGTGTTCTTGTGCTATATAATAAAGCGAAAACCAATCCAGAGCATTGCTTCTGTAAACATTTGATCAATGGTACTCAATGACGGATTAGTATATAGGTAGTGCGAAAGGCTGCATGGTATTGAAGCTGCTTATTGTAGTCACTGATTTGGGGTTCCGAAGTCTGCGCGACTTTTATTGTGAAAAACAAAGTATAAATATGAATTCGACTTCTTTCTTTTCCTTCAAGGTGAGCACATGCGTGTGTCCAGAGTTATGAGAGAGATGCTGGCTCTTCTAAATAGGCGGTATTAGGCTGGCTGCAGCACCGGCACGCTGCTTCACACAAGGTCGCAAGATCGAACCCCGGCCACGGTGGCCGCATTTCGATGGGGGCGAAATACGAAAACACCCGTGTACTTAGATTTAGGCGCACGTTAAAGAACCCCAGGTGGTTGAAATTTCCGGAGTCCTCCACTACGGCGTGCCTCATAATCATAAAGTGGTTTTTGGCACTTAAAACCCCATAATTTTTTTACTTCACCGCAGCTACGAAAGCATTCCGTTTTATTTTGTTTACCATGTCTTGCTTTTTCGTAATATCACTTTAGTTCTCCTATACCAGTATCTCAGCATTAATGTTATGACTGATGAAAACACGCTCGCGCGATGAACGCGATCAATATTGCCAGATCGCATTCTTTTGTAAGTTTATTGTACAAAATCCTGAAGTACGAAAAATATCAAATGCGTTACCTCAGTATGGGATTTATACCAAGTTAAACTGAAATGGCCGCCGGAAGTGCGTGCCCATATAGTCACGCTGGTTGTATACTGCCAACAACCGAATCGCAAATATCAAATGAAAGGAGTCCTACCCTGAACTAGATGACACTAAAATTAAATTCTTGCGTATTATGTTAAATTATGAGGCACGCCGTAGTGAGGACTGTGGATCAATTTCGTCCACCTGAGGTCCTTCAACGTGCACCTCTATTTAAGTACAGGGGCCTTTTTGCATTTCGCCCCCATCGAAATGCAGCAGCCGCAGAGCTGGTACTTTAGTTCTGGTGCAAAGAACATATGGCTGTTATCACACAGATTGTTCCGTCTAAGCCGTTAGGCACTAAGGCATTCGCATGCCGTCTTCGTTTTCTCCTTTCCACTGTACAGACTTCAATTTGTATAGGCCTGACTGTAGAACGAAACCACGCGCGCCGCAGTTGAAAGTGCACAGTCTTGGCTCCGAGTATCAGTATACAGTCAGAAGTATTGCTGGCTCTGAAAACACGCAGGGAAAAAAAAAAGGATAACACTAGAGCCAACGGATGCGAATGGCATCAGCGACCCACAGCGGCCTCCGGGCCGCCCAGGTGAAGCTCTCACTCCTGCGATAAGCACTTCAGCAATAACACAAGTAATGGGCCGAGGAAAGTTTTCCGCATATAATTTTGCATACATTACGCGTGGCGGTCCGTCCGTGCGGCTCCCTCACCGATCAGAACCCCGCCGCTCATTGGTGGTATTGATGAAGGAAAAGGACGTCTCCGGGCGCCCGGGGCCATCAGAAAAACATGCGCCATACGCGCATAAGTGATTAATGCGGAGTTGCTCAATGGCTGCGCTTGCAGTGGACTGTCTCGCTTGCCCGGTGGCTAATTCGAGAGTTGCGTAGATCGATCCACGTAATGGGGAGGATTGCGGGCTATGGTGCAATCAACATCACAGCACAAAAGTGCGACCAAATGCGCGCTCACTTTGTCCTGTGCGTGTGAAAGCGCGGCATTGCTTGGTGTCCATGTCGCGATGCAGCCAGGGAGACGTCATAATACATGTACCACGGCGACCCACTAAGCTGCGTTCCTTAAGTGAAGCTAATGTGCTGGTGGCGAAAAGTTCGGAGTAAATTCAGTTGTATTTCATTCCCGCTGGCCTTCTCAATATCTTCTGGTTTTATTTCATTCGGTTACTACACGTACATTAAAGTTTTCTAGGCTGTCAGCCTTGTGCTCGTCAAGAGCATTCCGGTGAAATCGGTGCAGCGCTAGGCGTGGCAATATATATTTTCCGAACACAGTGGCCTTGAAGTTTATTGAGGTACACTTTCGCACCGAAACTCGCAACAGCGTCAGCGCCAAGCGCTGCAGTGCACGTGAGGATCAGACTTCGCTGCATGTTTAGCTGGTGTCGTCAGCCTTGGAAGCGGAGGACCGCCTCTCGATTTTATACCGCTGCTCCCTGACGAGCAGTCTTGTGGCTGATGGCTCGGGACCAGCAGTCTCGTGATTGTTCGCGCACATAAGCAGCGGCCGCCGCCACACTACAAAGGTATTCAAGGGGAGGTTCAACACAACCGAAAGCTTTCAGTAGCTAAAGCTCGGAAAAGAGAGTGTTGCTGCTGTACTGCAGCGGCCAAGCAGTGCGTGTTACTCGAAATTGGCAGAGATGCAGGACCGCGCGATATCGAGTGGTGATGAGCCGTTTGCCCCGCCAGGGGTCCGCTCCCACCCGACTCCCGAAGAAACCGTTTGTACATGTGTAGGAGGCACCACCATACGCCAATTTTTCCACTCTATATGAAACAGAATGAACCAAGAAACTCAAAAAGAAACAATCTTCAGACATTTACGTCGGCTGCCTATGACACTGCGAACACGTTCGGTAATTGACAGAGCCACTCAATATGTTTTCTCGGCGCATGTTTACTCATCCGCCCCGATACACAAGACAGTCACGACTGCATTAACCGGCGGCGGGCGATTCCCCCAAGCATTGATTACCGGGCGTTTGCTCTGTAAGAATGCATGTAATAAAAAGAAAGCTGCGTTAAAAGCTGAAAGAGAGCAAGACGTGTAGCGGCAGGTGATAAGGCGCCAGGAGCGGCGATGCGGTCCCGGCCCTCGGCAAGACGAACCGCCGCGTACACGCGGCAGTACAACTATACCGTGCCGCTCTTTTTGCCACCACGTGCGGGAGCCCAGTGTCCGGCACGAACTCTTCCTATCGCGACCGCTTCAGCGTGCCCGCTTTTTGATGTTTCATTACTGAACACCCTTCCTCAATTGCACTACACCTTTGCTGGTTCATGCGAATCGTCGCCAGCCCTTAAAGGTATGCCTCCGAGCATCTCTTCAGCTCGGTAACAGCCACTTATATACGCCTTCTAATACATCCGATTCCATTCGTTGCGTAGCGCCAAGAAGGCTTATCCACGTATTGTGACGTTGAAGGTCTTCAGCGCGCAATTAGCGAACATGCCATTCCATCTCCTCTCTTACACTCACTGTGCTGTAATAATGTCGCCGGATCCGCGTCTACCGACGGCTTTCTCTGCTCACCACCCAGCCGCGCTCGAAAGTGAATGGCCACCTTCTCTGGGTGCTTATTACGCGTCACCTCGCGTCACGACTGCGGCGGCGGCAGCGCGACGCGGTGGTATCGCGGGCCGGCGGGAAGAGCTGACCTTGCCGCGGCCGATAGGGACCAGGTCGCCGATCGCCTGAGGGCGTCCAAAAGTCGAGGCCTGTTTTCCTTGTCCGCAATCCCAGGACGACAACGGCGGGAGGAGCCGCCCGACCGACGCGCACGCCTTCAGCAAAACGCCGCCGGGGCACGTGGCGGCACGCGCCGGCAGCCGCGCGGTGAAAAGCGTTGCTGCCCTCTCTCGCGCCGCCCGCTGCGCACGCGGAGGAAATACAGAACGATTTGTGCCCTGCATTCATGCCGTCTTTGCCGCTGCATATCGGGCTACACAGCTGCAGAGATTCTCTGTTCTCCGTAGATCCATGAGGGCTCGTATTCGCGAAAAATTCAGATCACATGTCATGTCAATCGACAGGGCGAATAATAATCGCGATTTTGAAAATAATATTTCAAACAACACGATCCTCTGATGGCATTCGCTGTTACGAACTGTCCCAACGTAAGAAGTGTGTGTGTGTGTGTGTGTGTGTGTGTGTGTGTGTGTGTGTGTGTGTGTGTGTGTGTGTGTGTGTGTGTGTGTGTGTGTGTGTGTGTGTGTGTGTGTGTGTGTGTGTGTGTGTGTGTGTGTGTGTGTGTGTGTGTGTGTGTGTGTGTGTGTGTGTGTGTGTGTGTGTGTGTGTGTGAGAGAGAGAGAGAGAGAGAGAGAGAGAGAGAGAGAGAGAGAGACGTGAGCCCTGAATATCATAGCCGCGGATGCATGTATGGACTACCGCGCACAGTTCCCCTCTCTATATGTACAGGGTCCATTTTTGCTGACAGCTACATTCACGACGGAACTGCGTGTTTGATCCTCTGCGGGATGCTGTTTGTCGACGCTATTAACTCTGTTGTGAAGATACGAACATACAGTAGTGAACAAAGAAGATATAATATTTTGCATTTGGGGCCTGTGAGCTAACGCACTGTAATGCGGTAGCTAGCTGGGCGAGTCTGTACATCTGCATTATTACGTACTTACAGCGCGCACTCCAAATATGGAGATAATGGTGATCGCAAATGGCCAGCAGTTATTCCTTATGCGCATACGCTGGCACATGGCCGCAAAAATGTCGCGAACCGATACGCTGTTGGAGGTGTTTTTTGTTGTCCGAGGAAATTACCCACTCTGTGCCAGCACATACAATCGCGCGTATAAATGTTAGATTCGGTTGCGCAGAATTCGTGCATGGTAAAGCAGAAGCCAAAATTTGTGGCGTGCCGCACCAATGTTGCGTACGAGATTCCCCTGTCATGCGGATCTTGTTACACCGGCCAAACGGGTAGGTGTATAAACAGAACGTTGCAAGAACATTCCTCCAGATTAAAGAACGCTGGTTTATCACATTTGGCAACCCATTTCGCAGCATGTAGTTGCAAGCCCATTTTTGAACGCACACGCGTAATCTGGACAAATAGAAATTGAAAAGACCGCCTCATTTCAGAGGCCTACCTAATCGATAAATGTGGTGACAGGTGCGTAAGCCAGGCGTCACTCGCACTACACAACAAGAAAAAAAGCGTTTTTTTAGAAGTACCTAGCCGTTAAATATACCCCACTCTTTTATTTTACCGCTCTTCTTTCGCTTTAGGGAATGTACGGTGCATGGGTTCTTGAAATAAATTATAGGGTCTTACGTGCAAAGCCACTTTCTGATTATGAGGCACGCCGTAGTGGGGGACTCCGGAAATTTCGACCACCTGGGGGTCTTTAACGTGCACCGAATTTTAAGGTACACGGGTGTTTTCGCATTTCGCCCCCATCTAAATGCGGCCGCCATGGCCGGGATTCAATCCCGCGACCTCGTGCTCAGCAGCCCAACACCATAGCCACTGAGCAACCACGGCGGGTGCGAGTTCTTCTATTTATATGACTCTTTGAAGGCAATAAGCATTTAGTCGTTAGTCAGTGCTCGTTATCGTCTCTCTTCTTCGTTCGTGCTTGAAGTGTGCGCTGTAATAATGCTTATGTGAGCTAATGTGCTCAGAATGTCTGTGCGGCGTTAGGACAGACCATTATACCAGGACAGTGTGTCTCTTGAACACGCACTGTCATCGCACTTTATTCACACCGACTGTATACATAATTTGCGCAATCTAACGGCGCATCACAAGGAAACTGTAATATGAAGCAGTAATGAAAATACGTGCGCGCTTGTGAGAGAAATTTTTAACAATAGGTGGGGAGGGTAGCCGAGCGAGAGGTTTGGCATGCTACCGCAAGACCCCGGTGTTGGGCTGCTAAGCACGAGGTCACGGGATCGTGTCACGGGATCGTATCCCGGGCACGGCGGCCGCATTTCGCTGGGGGCGCAATGCGAAATCACCCGTGCACTTAGATTTAGGTGCACGTTAAAGAACCCCAGGTGGTCCAAATTTCCAGAGTCCCCCATTACGATGTGCCTCATAATCAGCTCACTGTTTCGGAACGTAAAACCCCATACTTTATTTTGCTAATGCTACCGCAGGTTCAAAATATAGCAAGAGATCGAAGGATTATTATTATTTAACATTATTATTCGATTTGAAAACGTATATACCCATGACAGGAGAGGGAAAGCCAGGAGCAGGCTGGCAACTGCAACCGGAAGGGGTGCAACGCCTGCCTACTCATCAGAAAGGAGGAAATGCGGATCAAAGGAGGAGTAAAACGAAAATAAGGCGCATGCATTCGCTCACACAAAAGCTCAGAAAGGGACAGCAGTGAGCACCACGAAATCAACAAAGCGGAAAGTAGAGCTTTATATCGCACCGTCACTAAACGTGTTATCCATCTCTATCCTTTTGGCTGCACCTTGGTACCAAGATGCATAACATTTGGATTATTGACAGTGCCATAAGCTCCATTTTTCACTTTGCTGATTTGGCGGTGATCACTGCTGCCCTCTTTTCTGAGTTTTTGTGCGAGTGGATGCATGTGCGTTATTTTGATACGAAAGCGTGAAAATGGCCCATTGAGCGAAAAAGGCGGCGTCTGTCGTCTGTAGCAGCGAAGCGAAGCGTGAATTCCCATTGGTTGCGCACGCCACGCCACGAGTGCACCTCGACGGTGCAGAGCGGGCGAGAGGGAACACCTGCCGCCGCATTAGCGCGCCAAGTGTTGCGTGAGGGGAGAGGGTATCGCCGAGACGCCACCCTCACTCTCGCTCTCGGAAGCCTGCGTTATCTGCGTGTTCCTTGAACCTTCAAGATCTCGCCTGCGTTCTAACGGCACCTCGGTAAGGTCAAATCAAAACGCGCCAAGCGTCTCAACGGGCTCGCTTGCCCGCGAGGAGTTCATAACTCGAAGTACCGTTCAGCGGCGTTCAGTTGGACATTAATGCTTTCGCCTTCACAACTCATAAAAAGTGCTTAGGTGTCCTCGGATTTCTTTTTCCTTTCTCTGTGTGCTGTTTTCCAGACGAAGAGGGATATGTGCTGACCTTTGCATTACGATGAATGGGAGAAGCCTGGTAAATAGAAAACAAAAATTTCTGGGTGTAATCTTCGATGCTAAAATTACCTTCATGCAGCATATAAAACAGTTGAAGCTTAAATGTCTTAAAACTGTCAACCTTTTAAAGATTTTATCTCGCCAGTCGTGGGGAACAGATAGGTATTGTCTCCTATCTCTTTTTAAAAGCCTTGTGCTGTCACGCATAGACTATGGATGTATTGTTTACCAGTCAGCTTCAAAGGCAACACTTAAGCTACTCGATCCTGTCTATCATTTAGGTATCCGCCTAGCACTTGGTGCCTTTCGTGCGAACCCTGTCGAAAGTCTCTATGCAGAGCCGAATCGGTGGCCACTGTATTATCAGCGTACATATCTCGGAGTCACCTATGCAATAAGAACCATGTCGCTAAAACAAAATCCATGCAAACCACTCATAAGTGATCAGTCCACAAATCAGTTGTATTTAAACAGGCCTTCACACGCCCCATCTTTCCGTTAGCAGTAAAATCTGTTGCGGAAAAACTCGGAGTAGTTTTCACAGATCTGCAAGAAAGCGACTACGCTGAACCCATCCCACCTTGGGAGCAATGTACAGTCACCTGTGACTTGTCCTTTACAGAGCTTACCAAAAAGAGTTGTCCAAGTGCCCTCATCCACCAACATATTTTGGCCCTTGAAGACAAGTATAGATCTATGGCATTTTTCACCGATGCTTCAAAGTCTGCAACTTCGGTATCATGTGCAGCCCATGGCCCAAACTTCTCCAAAATCTTGCATAACCATAGTAGCATCTTTACAGCGGAAGCGTACGGTATTCTGATCACTGTTCCGTACATGGTACAGCACAAGATACAAAAGTCTATAATATACACAGATTCATTAAGCGTTGTCACAGCCCTGTCCTGTGGCAAAGCAAGCCGAAACCCTGTATTAAACCATCTCCTTAAACGCATTCACGTAGCGTATAAACAAAACCTTGCTCTTGTTGTATGCTGGGTGCCAGGCCACTCTGGGATCGCAGGCAATGAAATGGCGGACAAAAATGCTGGACAGGCGGCTCATCGGCATACAATTGATGTAAGCTGGGTACCTGGTGTAGATATGAAATCTGCGGTACGAAAGGCGCTCCATAGTCATTGGCAAGCTGAATGGGACAAGGAAGTTGAAAATAAGCTGCAGCTGCACCTGCTTAAACCATAGAGTTTCTCACTACAACACCTAGAAGGAAATCTGGCGCCACCGTCAATGGGAGTTTCTTAAGGGGGCACCGTGCCGTCATGGGAATAACGGTATGTGTGTCTGCGAGGCTCGTGTTGGCTGGTGTTGTAAGAGGCTTCGTCTAAAACGTGGATATGGCTACACAAATAACACGTTCTCAAAGTAAAATCTTCATAAAATGTTTCCATGCACGCATATTACATCTTTACTCACCTACAATGCATGAACAAGTGAAGAAAAGCAAGAACAGACGACCAACTGTTTCAAAGCGAGCGCGAACCTTGTCGTCTGTCCTCCAACTTTAGCGGCCCGCTGTTACTTTTTACGTAACATATAATCGTACACGCAATAACAAGTTCTCATAGTTAAACAAAACATGTTTTCGAGTAATAATAAAGCTAAGACAGTTTTTCACGAGCTGTTTTAGTAGAAAATGAATCATTTTGACAGACGGAACGGTACTTGCCAAGCGCGTCTTCAAGGTGTCTTGTCTCTCCGAGAACGATGCCAATCCGAAGTCACAATATACCGGCATTCCCATGCATACCACAGCGCAGCAGCGCCAGATATCCCTCTAGGTAATGTAGTGAGAAACTCAATGGCTTAAACCGCAGTTAACCAAATCTTTCCCACTGAAGCTTGATAGACACACTGAAGTCACCCTGGCACGACTCAGAATAGGACACACTTCTGGCACACACAAATACTTCTTGACTGTAACTGACCTACCGACGTGCACACGCTGTGGTGAGAACTTAACCGTCCTATATGTCCTCATTCAATGTCCTCAACTTCACCGAGAGCGAGTGGCTCATTTTAGAGAACTCTACTCACACCATATGCCCCCCCCCCATCCCTCGATATTCTTATCAGAGGACGCACTTTTTAACTTGATAAGAGTGCTTAATTATCTCGCACAAGTTAACTTTCTAGACGTCATCTCATTCCATCCTAACCATCAGATTGTGCCTCACAGGTGAGGTACAATCCGATGCCCAAAAGTATGTCTGAGCTCTCGCACTTCTAGCGTAAGCAAGAATTGTACAGCGAGGGGCTCGGACAATCCAGAATAATTTAACATGTGTGCCCGTAGCCAATGCATTTGAGGCCCTATATTTATTTTAGTAATTATTTTAGAATTGATGCACTAATATCTATAGATCTATCTTACGTGTAGGCCTCTATACAGCCTTTATTTTAGGTCATAGTCTAAACTGACAATTTTGCTAAATCAAAACACATGTCCTGGCGCTCTTTGGCCTTAGATGCCCTTGCGCCAATAAACTTCAATCATTATCAACCAAATGCAAAATATCTTTTTTCTGTCCTACGGTAAGTCACGTGCGCGATACACAAGCTCCATGTTGCGCCGTTAACGTCCGTATCTCAACCATCGCTTCTATTACCTCAAAGTCTATGCCCGATTCACGGATATGCTAACGTATGTTTGCACTTTTCTCTCCTTTCATTTTTACTGGCTTCTCAGTTTCTTTTTTCGCCCAATGCGTTTTACTGTCTGGATTCGTACGTTCCAGAGTTGAAGCGAGAGGCTACTTTTCGAGGAATGTTACACTCAACGACTCTTTCCCAACTTTCGTGTAGTAGGTTAATGTGATATAACTCTCGAATTTCTCAAGGTCCGAGAAAGTGCTTCGAGCGTAAGCATACGTTTCTTAGGCAAAACCCCGCAGGCGCTTCTGTTTCCCTCAAAGCAGTTACGTTATAACTTGCCTGCCGTAACGCCTTTGAAGGCCACCGCGGTCGACACGCTCTATCACGTTGCGACACGGTGTACCACCGTCCAGGCAGTCAGCAGTCCGCGGCGTATATACGAAGGCGTGACTGCCGTTCGCTACTTGCTTGCAAGCCGTCACGCCTTAATGTCGTCCAAGAAATTCTGCTTTCATTTGAAATTATTACGCCGACTAACTCACATACAACTTTCGTAAGCAAAGCTGGGGGTACCAACTATACATACAACGCTGCACCAATATTCTCAAGCGTTTGTATTCGTAAGTTTAAACGTACAACTTCTACGTGGTGAAGACCGCACTAGCTTATAACGAGTGTGTGGTCAGTCTGGCTTCATTGGTCACTATAAATTGGACTTGTTTGATCAGTTATGTGAACACGACAACTTGGTTCAAGTCTGAGGCAATACGGTCAGAAACACGTCGCCATCATTTGCGCCATCAGTTTTGCGGCTGCTCTTGTTTCTGAAGACGGTTATAAGCATTTATGCAACCGTGCTAGTCCCGACGCAGCTGAAATTTGACCGTGAAAAAAGACCCATCAACACTCTATCTCTACCTCGCTCTTTGCATAAATTTAGTGTGATATTGCGTGAATGATTCGGTTGTGCTGTAGTACCTATTAGGATTTTCAATTGTCCGTTGGTTGAAATGGATCTTCATTTTGCTGATTCAAAGTGAGGTCACATGTATAGCTGGGATACTTCGAGCGATTAGCTCGAATTAGCTCACTGTTCAATCTTGCACCATGCATACGAAAACATGCCCTCGCATTAGCAGCGGAAAACAAAAAATGAAAAGCTTCCTCCAATCAAACGCTGGAATTCACACTATAGATAAGAGAAAACAGCCGTGCCTGCTTGTTGTACTTACACTTGCCATTTCTATAATTTATTGCTTTCTGGGTGGATAAGACGAGTAATTTATTATGCTCTCTAACAAATCCTTAGTTAGAGCATATCGTTCATGCCTTTATGATTGGCCTTGTATCCACCCTAAAAAGTTTCGCCATCTCTTTCGTATGCATTCCTCGTCTCCGGACTTGCAGCTGCGTCTGTCGTCTATTGTACTACGATGTGAGCAAACCATGTTAAGCTTTCTTTGTCTCGATGAGTTCGTTTCTGGTCGGGATGGCCTGCATTCCTACTTGTGTATTTGTGAAGACTCCCCCGCCTCCCCCATCCTTATAGAAGTAATGAGACGCTTGCGCACCTTGTCCTAGTTATGCTAGGAAAATCCGCTAGACAACATACTTTTCGCTGACTGCACTACTGCACTATTACCACTGTTCTTTATTTATTTATTTACTTATTTATTTATTTATTTATTTATTTATTTATTTATTTATTTATACCTTACAGAGCCCTCGTAGGGCATTGTGTAAGAGGGCAGCAGAGTAAATACATAAATAAAGACCAAAATACATTAGCACCTTAACAAAGTAAAACATTGAATAGTGCAGAAAGATGAGATTGAACCCAAGAACTTAGCAAGATACGCTATAAAAGCAAGAGAGTTACAATAGTATTCAAAATTTATAAAAAACACAACTAACAAAAATGCGAATTATAACTCCTAGGAAACAGCGCTACGGAGAATAAAAACAATTGACAGAAGATTCCCTTCACGTAAAGAAAGAAGAAAAAATATGGACGTATCGGCAACAGTACTATAGGCAAAGGGAATGTTGAATGCAGCAAATGCAAAACATCAGATGTGGGGGCATATATATTTTAAGATTATAGCAAAAGTTTGTATGATCTCGCTCAGATACAACGTTGTCCGGGAGGTCATTCCACAAACGGATAGCTCGTGGAAGAATCGATACAAATTGTTCTGCGAGAGTGGCCACACAAAATCATTGGCACTCTTTGGCCTAGATGCTTTTGTGCCATAAAGCATTATTAATTATCATCATCATCGCAAAGAACATTTACGCGAAAGTATATAGCTATATACGAGCGCACTTCTGCACTTCCTGGGCCCGTATTCATTAAAACCTATTTTACCAGAATTGCTCGAAAGAGCAAATTCCAGCGAATCCTGATGCTTGACATACTGTCAGCGAAGACGACTAGCCAACGGCAAAGAGCACTTAGGAACAAAAAACTTTGTGAATTTGGCCCCATGGCCCGTATTCACAAAAGCCTCTTTCACTAGAGAATTGCTCGAAATAGCGAATTCCTGCCAATCCTGGTGCTGGACATATCATTAGCGAAGGTGGCAGGCCAATGGCAAAGAACACTTACAAACGAAAAGCTCTGTGAATTGGGTCCATGACCTGCACGATAGGCAGCGCTGCTCCCTATTTTACTGCGCGTACACATCACGCTCCTTCAGCACCGCTCTTATCACTTTGTAACTCAACTCCAAACCGCCCTCCTTCGCTCCTTATCCTTCCTGTGCGAGGTAGCCAGCCGGAACAACCTCTGGTCAACATCTATGGCTCTCTATTCCTTGTTCCTTTTTTGCCACCGATTCCAGATAACCTTGCCGTATGACTCTCCAAAAAAGTAGGGGGAGGGGGGGTCACACCGCATTCACCGTTCCTACTTAAGATCAGCGATTGGTTACCCTCAAAAATGCAATCTGTCTTGTGCAGTTCCTCGAAGAGCTCCTGAATGACACGACTAAGACATACGCACCGAATTTTTCCCCGCTAGTGAGCGTGCTAGCAAAGCTGACATGTGTACATCAAGGTACAACGAACAGATCGTCGGTCGCCGCTACGCCCTCCAGCAGCCCATGAAATGGAGCTCGCCGTTCTATCTGGCGCTGCCAAGCTGCGCCTCAGGGTGTCGATCGTCGCACTATATTTTCAGAAAGCTGTAATCGGCCATGATGATGGTAGTCGTTTGCATCTACAAAGTCACCGTGGTATTTCTGATGGCGGGTTCTGGTCCCTTCGCCCACTTGTAATCGAACAGAAAAACCCTACCTACTGAAAGGGTGCCGTGTAATATTATTATCATCATATCTCGAGTGTTTCCTTTCGGGCTATCCCAGGATTATTTTCCAACAGCTCCCACGAGCGAGATCTAATGTGCAGATTTCAAGCTAATGAATCGCAAACGAATAGTATAACAGCCTTTCCAACACGGAGAGAATACGAAAACTTTCGTGTTTGTTCGACTGGCTACTGACGAAAAAGGCATCCTTCATTTATACCGAGAATAAATTAGCCAGCTCATTCAGGAGAATATGCCGATCTAGGCGGTGTGAGAGGCTCATTTCTCCGAAGCAAGCGCCGGGATTTTCCAGTGTGAGTGTGCACGGAGTCGACCGTTTGTATCTTAAAGGCTGCTGGCGGCAGTTCCCTAAAACGGACTGGTAAGGGCTGATGTAACAGGTTGGCGTAGATGCGTGCAGCCTGGCCAGTGAAAAGAAAACATATGCACACTGACCTATCACGCGTATCGTTCATGTGAGAACGCAGCAAGAAGGAGCGCCACACAACCATTCATCGAACGAAACGCTTCCTCAGTTTATGTTTCAGTTCAATACGTGGATTAATATGTTTAGCAATATTTCACCCACGCTTAAAGCATAGGAAAATTTCTAGCGAACATTCTGGGCCAATTCATGCCGACTTTGCACGACGCGAGCGTCTATTTCGACTCATAATACCTTCAATATTTCTTTTTCTTCCATGTATGATGTTATCCACAAATGGCTAACTCTACCAATGGGTCGCGAAATAGTCAGCTTGCGGGCATTCTTTAAAGAAAGAATAAACAAATTAAGTTATGTGTATGGTTCATTCGCTCGCGGTAACATGACGACCATATTCGCAGCGACGATATGATAGAAGGTTCGCATCTATAGCTCTGAGACCTCTTTAGACATTTATTTAATTTCTCAACATGTTTGTGTTTTCTGTCTTTGCTGCAACATTTATGAAGTGAGCATAGCATCCCGTTAGCCGTACTTTCCGCCTTTTGTTTACCTTTTAATGGGAGGCAAGAGACCCTTCATTTCATTCTACCCGGTCTACGCTCGGTTGAGGATGTTCCTTTATTTTCGTTTTTAAGGGTGCATCAACAGGAAAGCAGTGCTACCCTTAGGTGCGTTCTAAGAAAATACTTCGAGCGTCCATAGCCCCTGGTAATCCTTCTATTATTGATTTCGCAATTAGATTTATCACGTGTCACTTGAAGGTCACACTTTGCTGCTTCTCAATACCCAAGCCAAGAGATCCGCGTCAAACGCCCCAACACATCACCATTAGCTTCTACACTGAGTTTAGATATTTTTTATATATTGCGGTGCACGTAAAAAATATACAGGACATGTACTAAAAAAAAGCTTCTTGCGCTAGAACTGTTCTTAAGAACAGATGCCAGCCAATCGTAATGTCGGACATATTATTAGCGAAGGCAGCCCTCCAATGGCAAACCGCTTCTACGAAAGAAACTCTTTGTCAACTCGGCCCCAGAACAATAAGGGTTACGTAGAGTTTCTTGCATTTTCTCTCCACGAGTACTCTCATTTAAAGCGAAGCTTCCTTTGTCTTTCGGGCTGCATTTGTTCTAGTTTTTGCCATCTGTAGCATCTGGCAACACTGGCAGAAATTAGCCTTCACTACGCCATTAAATGTGCAAGTAGTTCTGATGCAGTGTCTAACTGATGAATTTACAGTCATTCTTTTTACATTCTGTCAAGAGAAATAACAATACCGATGGGAATACAATTAATCAGCCATATTATGAAGGAACTCCCCTTTAAGTGAAGTTCGAGAATATACGTACGTGGGGTATACCACCGCGTTCCGCATGTCCAGACCGCGTGTGAATATGCGTGGTCGACAGCACCCCTGCGTTAGATTGAGACGTCGGCCAGCGTTGGTCTTCCAAGTGACAAGGAATTCAGGGTATCATAAGAAGCCAACAAACATTGACACCAAGAACAACATAGTAGACATTACTTGTGCCTAGTAAGTGAAGTAAAGAAACGATAAATAATGGAAATCAAAGTGGATGAAAAAACAACTTGCCGCAGACGGGCGAACGAACCCACAACCTTCGCATCACGCGGACAGCATTAAGTGGTCTGTGGGTTCGTGCCCTACCTGCAGCCAGTTCTTTTTTCATCCACTTTCATTTCCAATAATTTATCGTTTCTTTATTTCATTTATTAAGCACAAGTAATTTCCCCTATGTTTTCCTTGGTGTCAGTGTTTGTTGGCTTCTTATGATATCACTAATACAAATCGGGCCCCTCGGTTAACTCTCTTTCTTCTCGTTTAAGGAATTCAGGGGTTTCACCATCGTCACATTGCTTGCTTGTCTTTTCCCACGACGCGATCATCGGGAAAGGGATAGGCGGCCACGGATCAATGCGCAAGCACCTACGCAAGCCATGAGCTTGAGAACTGTCAGGTGGAAAAGCAAAGAACGTCCTGAGCTCTGTGAGCACCACTGTCTCCCTGTCACTTATAATTTTTTTTTGACATCTATTTTTTGCGAAGATTTGTGCAAAAGTGGCTGCGCACAACGCTCGCACACACATACACACACGCCATCTATGGATACCTGCCTACCTACATTACCTTACCTTACCTTGCCTTTATACCATATGGAAATTACTCACATACAGCTGTTTCGCATCTCTGTCAGTACAGTCCCTATTCAAGCTTCATCCACGTCCTCAGTTTCACGTACCACCGTCACCATGTACGCCGTTAACATAGCTGTGGGAAAAAATGCGCTAGAAGAGACATCTGGTATGTTTGACCAGTTGGCTAGCATCACAGCCGGACTGAATATGTGAAGTTTAATGAAGTACTATCTCGATAAGACATTTCAGAATCGCAACACGAGAGTGCGGATAACGTTCGTCAAGTAATCCTGGTGGACGCGTAGCCCTAAATAACTTTTAAAATTGAAAGAGTACGGCAGAAAAAGATCAATCGAATTCATCGTTCCTTTAGCTACATTGCTGAATCAGCAACAAATATTACCTAGAAGCCGGTATTTGCTGCATTAGTACGACTTCATCTTTATTTCGTGTAACGTATCACTACGCAGCTACACGAGCTACTGCAGCTGGTCAACTCACGCAGCAACAATTCGAAACACACACCAACCCTGTCTAATGTGACTTCACTTGGCAATTCAGCGTTGTAACTATCCAGGATTGAATAGACTTCTCAAACAAAATGTGCTTCTTCATGGTGGCAAACCCGACTTGACGCCACTTTTTCTAGATTGCTGGATATTTGATTTGTGAAAGCAAAGTCGCTTTAATGTCTGCATTGCATTATCTTTAGGACCCTTTTCTTTTCAGTTTTCGAATAAACGGTCTGTAGCTTCCAGCACATATTTATAGAACAGCATAGGCATTAGCTGCAAGGCGAGTCCGTTCCGTATCTGCAAGTCGGCCCTAACGACGGGCATGGTTTCCTTCTACAGTTTTAGGAACTCAGTATTATTTATGCTACGAATGAATAATACCTTTTAGGCGCAAGAGTTAGAGCATTGAATCTGAGGGCAAGTCTTACCTTTTAGCCACATATATGCTCCAGTGCTTATAGAGCCTTCCATGGAATAAACTTTAATCCACCATTTGAAGAAACCACACACCTGACAGTATCTGCTAGAGCTTCCGGCATGTTCTTCTGCATGACCTTAAAAATTCAGCCACTTGTTCCCAGCATTCTTCTAGAGCGTGAAGTGACGATAAGTGCGATAAACTTAGCTAAGTTTTTTTACTCAAAGAAAATTGCCTAGGCGTGCGAGTACTACTAAACAGAACTCAAGTCTCATGATGTACGCCATCTTGAGACTTCATCCACCCAACTTGTAGCACGAAGCTACAAAAGAAACACACACGGCTTTCTCAAAAAGAAAGCCTAGCAGTTGAAGAAAAAATTCATCCTGGCCAGGTATTCGAATCCCGGACCAGGGCGAATTTTTCTTCAACTGTGAAAATTTCTTTATGAGAAGCCCGTATCGGTTTCCTTTGTAGCTCCACGCTGCAAGTTGGGTGGATGACAATTTTTCCTTTTATGAACCTTCCTCCACTTCCCGGACTTCTGCAGAACTGATTTCTCAGTCTCAGGATGTCGACAAAAACGCAATCTTAATATGCATGCATGGAAATATGTGAAGTGGGAAAAGCTGTCGTGCTGCGATATTTAGCACATAGTTTTTGGAAGAAAAAGATAGAGTCACACTGACTAATTTCTTCAAGGCTTCGAGTCGGGCCCCTAGTTCAGTCATTCTTTGTCAGTCTTTCGCACATGCATGATGAGTTCGTAAGAAATGAGAGAAAAATGAAAGAGACGTACGGGTCATCCTGCGAATGACGAACATGCAGTTCTTACGCACTAAATGTTTTGGGAACTCAACCATAGGTTTTTATTCTTTTTGACAACGAAAAAGAAGACTGAAAATCAGGATCTTATAAATGTCTCCTGCATTTGACGTCTGGAACAGAAATGTATATCGGAATAATGGAAGATAAGCTACAAGGTAAGCTATCCTGCCTAAAAATATATAGTTAGAAGTTCTGGCTGCTGAGCATCTAAAATATATTGCGTGCACATAAAACATGCGAGGTCTATGGCCGCAATTATAAAGGGACGACTTCCCATTCTGCTCGCTGGGACGGGTACGAATATGTTGTACGTCACTAGAAGCGCGACTTTTAACGTATTGGAAGTACTGCACGTGTTTTAATCACTAAGGTACAAAGACCACAACTACGAAGCTTTTTTTTAATATATTATTTGTCGTTGACTGACGGCCTTATTCTCCTATAAACTGTCGTGTCCTACATAGACTTCATGAATCCGGGCTTCCATCAGTAGAAGTTTAGGAAAATCCACGTCTCGTAATTCTTGTACTTTCTCCCATGAACGAAGAATCTCGCTAGTAACATTAGTCTTGTTAGTCCCAAATGTTAGAACCTTCTCTAAAAGCAAAATTTGAATCCCTATAACGGGCGGTAATTTGCAAATCAATGTGTTTCTTAATTTAGACAGCAAAAGCAAAGCTTCGAAGTACTTTCTGGTAACCATCCGTTTTTCCTCATTGGCCCTATTACTCTACTGCGTCCTTTGCTTTTGTATTACTCAGAAGCTTAACATGTAATCCATGAGTGGGATATGATAAACACATTGCTCGCATCTATACAGGGTGTACCCGCTAACATGAGTGAAGCTACCTTAAAAAATAGCTGCGAGATAAGAGGACGGTACCAACACTGTTTCTTCAGCAGTCGGCTACCGCAAACTGGATGTACAACTTGACTAAGGGCGTAAATAAAGTTAAGTAAGTTGTTAATCACAAGTAATTATTAACTTGATTAAGCAATTTCGGCTAGCTGGCTAACCATGGATAACAGAAAACAGAAAAGTACCCCCGTTTGCGGTAGGCGATTCCTGTCGAAGCACCGTTGGTTTCATCCTCGTATATCGTAGTCTGGTTAATAACTTGATCCGTGTTAGCTTGAACACCCTGTATCATCCGTAGCAGGACTCACACGTGCAAGGATTATGCAGTCGAATCGATCTCTTATCGTTTATACCCGCTTAAAGCGCACCACTAAAAGTTAAAAAAAAATGAAGAAAAAAAACTCGGAACAATGTCAATTTTCGGAAATAGGTAGCAGGCTTTCACTTGTTTTGTGTGATCGCCCCAGCTTGATGGCCATTTTGATCTCTTCTTTTTTTCTTGTGATAACAAACAGTAGGAAAAAGTATTTCTATAGACTCAAACGCCGAAAAAACATTAGCTTCATTTTGTTTAGGTGTAATAGTCTCTTGTATTGTTTTTGCAGATGAAAACTGATACGCAAGATCATAAAAATGCAAACAAAAAAATATGAAATGGGGGAAACACGCTGCTGACGCTGCATTCGCTGCGCGCTTCCTCCATGAAGTGCTCTCACATCGAGTAGACGGTGTTGAATAAGAGCTAGTCGCTTCTGATTTGCAAATAACAAATTGCACCAGATACTTTTAATCGAAGCCTAAAACCATTAATTTTGTTTCATGTATGAACTCACGTGGTCTATTTCTGCAAACAAAACAATACGCAGTCATTACAAGATATTAAATGAACTTCTCAGGAGATGTGCTAGCTTTGCTAGAAATCTCTGCGACAAGTATACACTATACATATTCCACTTTCGTGTGGAGCGCCTGCGTGAACTCGCGGCCTGTGTATAGCGTGCCTAAAATCCTTTAATGAAGGACAAATAAATTATGGTGTTTTACGTGCCAAGACCACAATCTCATTATGAGGCATGCCGTATTGGAGGACTACGGAAATTTCGACCTCCTGGGGTTCTTTAACGAGCACCTAAATCTAAGCGCACGGCTGTTTTCGCATTTCGCTCCCATCGAACTGCGGCCGCCGTGGCCGGGATTCGATCCCGCGACCTCGTGCTCAGCAGCCCAACACCATAGTCACTGATCAATTGCGGCGGGTCCAAGTTCTTTAACGTGCCCGTAAATTAACTTCAACAAGTTCTCATACAATTGGCCGTGCGTGTGCAGATGAAATGTTTGGCGCCTTTTTATAGATACAGATGTCCTGAGAGCACACATCTGACACCTGACTCGGATTCCCTCACACCATCTTGCTTGATTGCCAGCAAAGAGGCCACATTCTACTTTTTCCAAAAGTGTTGTAAAACATCAGTCCTACTTGCCATCAGAATCTAGGCCCGCTACACGATTATCAGATCCATTGTGGTGTCTGCACCGGCCGAAAGTGCAGTTGACAATTCCAGGAATCAGAACGAAAGCTGGAGCGCCGTTGCAAGCTTTAAAACAAGCAACTTTGGAACACATTCACAACTTACACAGATTCCGGCAACATGTCTACATAGATGGTTCGGTAAAACTCAACAGCTCAGCTGCTGCAGTCATCATCCCGGCAAAATCTGAAGGAATCAAATTAAAGACTTCATGTTTCACCACATCAACGGGTGCTGAACTTGCGGCACTCCGTGCTGCACTTGATTTCATTAATCAGGAACCACCGCAACAATGGACAGTCTTTAGTGACTCCAAGGCAGCCCTTCACTACATACAAAGCCCAATGCGCCACGGACCCAATGAACAACTGGCCTCAGAAATTCGACACATGTATCATCGCAGCCATGACAAGGGACACATAACCTTTCAATGGCTTCCAGGACATTGCAGCATCAGCGGGAATGAACACGCCGACGAAGCCGCCCGATCTGCACATGAAGGTGGTCAACGTGTCTTAATTCCGCTTTCGCGAACAGACGCAGCCAGCCGCTGGGCTGCGACTGATGTCCCGTGAATTTACTTTGCCGCTGTGGGACTCGAACGCTTTCACCATGTGTCGTTTGCGTTCGTTGTCTCCGGACATACGGATGCACCTACCGCCTGGGTTACCACGACGTGAACAGACCATGCTGTACCGTCTGTGGCTAGGCGTTGCATTTACTAACTCGTATGCTTTCCTTATTGGAATGGCCAACAGCCCCACGTGAGCCACATGCAACATCAATGAGATGCTCGCACATATTATCTGTGTCTGCCCGCGTTATAGTGCTCAGAGACAAGTGCTGTGCAGAGTACCGGACCAGTTGGACAAACCAGGACAATCCGTACACTATCAGAACTGAAAGCTTTAGGTCAGTACTCCCACAGAACATCCACGCTAAAGGCCTTACTCGCGTTATTAAGGTTCATGCGGTCTGCGGGGCTTCACGATAGACTGTAAGAACGCCGCCCCCTACCGCTCTGTAGTGTACGTGGTTTGGTCGTGCTAGTCTCTATTTCTATCTCCCCCTTGCGCTCTCTTTCTCTTTTTATGCCCCCTTCACCCTTCACCCCGTACAGGGTAGCAAACCGGAACTGCCTCTGGTTAACCTCCCTGCCTTTCTATGCATTCTTCTCTCTCTCTCTCTCTCTCTCTCTCTCTCTTGGCGCCTTTTTTTTATTATATGGTACTTAGGAGATGTTGTAACCTCTAGTTGGCGCCAGCTATCCTTTTCACATAGAGTTTAACAAATAATTAACCTAACGCATTAAAACTATAAGTCGACTCCAAATCATAACACAAAATCCAGTAAAATAAGTACACTAATTACGCACTAAAACTGAAAGTCAACGCCTAATCATAAAAACACAAGGTCCAGTCACACAAGTACACTAATGCCAGACTAAAACTGAAAGTCAACTCAGAAACACACAACACAAAGTCCAGTCACATAGGTACACTAAAGTAAACACAAAGTCCGGTCACTTAACTGCACTGAAATCAGGGCACATAATAGAGCAGGGTTTGCATTCAAATGAAGGTACAGGGCTGAAGCTAGGGCCTGCGATCTAACGTCACTAAATCACGTGCTAAGCGTTGTCTGTGTGTGTCGTCACATTCTACCGCAAGATGCTGTACATGCTCATCCGCGTGGTCACAAGTGCATGCTGGACTATCAGCTCTTGAAATTTTATGTAGAAAGTATTTTGTGTACGCGGTGCCGGACCGAAGACGGTGAATGAGCGTTTCAATGTCTCTGGTTGTATCTAATGTAGAAGGAGTTTTAAAGTGAAGCGATGGGTCAATGTGAAATAAATTGGAAGATTTCGAGTTCTGATCAAACCATGTCGCATTGCAACCATGGGCTGAATTCGCATTGTGTTAGAGAGAGACCACGTGTGGCGTTATTAACATGCGCTTGTGCAGCTGCCTTTTCTGCTGTGACATTTCCAGGGATATTGCAGTGACCAGATATCCAGTGGAACATTATTGTGCAATTCCCTTCATTTGCTTTCGTGTATTTCTTTAGTGTCTCGTAAACTAACGCCATGTTTTGCGAATTGCTGATGTCACCATGAAATGAAGACAAAGCTGCCTGCGAGCCACGAAGGATGATCCATTGTTTCCGTTTTTGCATTGAATTCATGTATTCATGTATCGTAACAAAGGCAATATTGCAAAAAGTTCTGCTGTTGTTGATTATGTCGTGTGAGATCGTTTAAAGGTCTGTATTTGATTCCATTCTGGAATGACAAAGGCAGATGCAGAAGAATTTGTTTGGAAAGAACCACCTGTGTGCGCTTGGATATAGCCAGGGTATCGAAAGTAAACCTGGTATGACACTAGTTGTTGTGCTGCTAGCATAAACATATCTCGTTTGCGAATAATTCCTTCGACCGAAAATTCGATTTTTGGAGAGACGAGTCGTCATGGAGGGTAGGAGATATTTGAGAACCCCATTTCCTGATGTGGTAGTAGATTTTTGTGCACCTGGATTACCGTATGGACGTTCGCCCTATTTGGCGCCCTATATTGTTTAGCGAAATGCCTGCAGCTGCAGCGCGACTAATCATAAATGGTTTCTGGATATAGAGCGCTGTTCCGTCTTTGTTATCATCTGCAGAGCGAGACAAGCACCTCAAGGGTAGGACATGTTTCCAAATTGGTTAAAATTCCTTCTGTATTTAGTTGCGTTTAAACGATTCGTTCTGAAGGATTCGGGACGAAGAAAGAACTACGAACTCGGTTACTACAATAAAATATAAAAGGGGAACAAAGGAGAAAGTCCTTCCACTGCAAGTATACCGTGTAGCAACAAGTCAGACACAACTCATTTCAGGAAGAGTTCAAGCACATTACTGGTTTTTGGGCAAGTTAGACGTACTATAAATATGGTAAAGTTATTAAGACGCGGATAACAGCAAGGAAGAGAAGACAGAACCCGCTGCTGTCAAGTAAATTTCATTTCAGGAAGCACACAAGCGCAAACCGCTGGCACACCAACACCAAATAATCAAGCAAGCGCTTCTTCTGGGTCACGACATGCCGAACAATTCATTGTCACTGGTTCGACCAAGACCCGCTTTAGTATTCAGTCTATACGCCTTCTGCTATTTCCCTTATGCTTTTATCTGCGTTTCTCAGGACCCTGCTTTAAAAATAAGCGCGGGTGGCTGCCATAGTCATGGCAGAGTACTCATATGGGGGTCATCCCCATCTCATTCGTTTTGTCTCTCTTGCTGTCTTCCACGTCTTAGCATATATAGCTCTAGAAACAGTTATCTATAACATGAAAGGAACACAGTTGTATGCATCTATAGAAGACAGAGACGGTTATGAGTACCTATCTAAAGCTGCGTCATCTGAAAAGGTCTCTCAATATGACGCTAGCCTTTTGCTGTTGAAACTATATGTTCGTCGGCCACGGGTTAAGTACTCGCCACGGTGGGCTCAGTGGCTACTACTGCTGAGCATGCGGTCGTAGGTTAGACCACATTCCGCTTGGGATGCAACGCAAACAAAAAACTCATGTACTTAGATTTAAGTGTGCCCTAAAAATAGCAGGTAAAAATTAACCCGAGGCCGTATGCTATGGCGTTCCTCGTAGCCCAGTGCTCAGTTTTGAAGCGCACAGTCTTTCCATTTCTATCACGGTGTAGTTATATATTGTTTAGTGTGAGCGGGACACTTTCCCAACCGTGTTTATCTGCTTCTCAAATCTTTTCCTTCCGAGTTGACGGCAAAAAAAAAAATGGTCTGCCCTAAATTCTCTTCCAGTCTGTCCAAAATAACTCTGAGAACGAAGTAATACAGAAATATCATAGCTGAATTATGCATCGTCAGAAGAAAGACATAGCTTTTAGTGACCAGCAGAATTCGCCGGTATACCTCTGCGCAAAAACCATGAACGGGAGAAATTCGTGTGTGCTTGGTGCCCCTGAAACCTTCGTTATTTCCTCCCACTCTTTTCGCGCCGTTGAACTTCCTCCGACCATGAAAATATAGCGACATGACGTGTCTCGTTTCGGAGCGCTAATAGAATCGAGCACACAATACAGCTCCTTCGCCACTGGTTGAGCGCGCGTGTCGAAATTCACGTAGAGAGGCAGAAACCCCGACAAGGCCATCGCTCCGACACATTGCGAGGCGTCAGGCGAGGAATAAAAGAAGTCGAGGAAATTTTGATCCACACCAGCTGTGGACGAATAGCCGAACCTACGCGGCGGCTTCCTTAGGTTGGCTTTGATGACGTATGAATCTCGAGAGGCACCTTGCGTTCAGGTGACCACACGTGCGTGAACGCTATTTCCTCGTTAGTCACTATGGCAAACGTCCCGTGCGACGAAGCTATTCGGATATACTGCCCACCTCTTATCCGAACTCATTTCCTTCTCCCGTACGGACGCTAACCGACGGTAGATGTGGTTACCAGCGCGAAGCGCCATCCATGAAGCAATAAAACTAGTATCACCCTCTGCAAGCAGCGCTACTTCCATGAGTGAGTCTCAGTAGCTAAAGCGTGGTCTGTGCGACGCCGCTGGGCTCAGAAGGCTTCGATGTTCTTACGCCCTACGGAGAAGCGAAGAGCTAAAGAATATCATAAGTACAGAGTCTACAAACACTACGGATCGCTTATTCGTGCTGCGAATAATGACACACGACGGAAATTTCAGATGGCCAATTGCCAACTCTCATGACTTCTTGTCCAGTTGGCGCAGACTGAAGATCGGCGGCACGCCAAGCACGCGACCGGCAGACGCTGAATTATCGCTAACCGGAGAAGGAAAAGTGAGCACTTGTCTTTCCAGCCCAGCCGGTGGCTTTGAATCAAAACAGAAAAAAGAACGAAACAAAATGAGGGAAAGGCTCTCCAGGAATAAAGCCACTGCTTTTTGCACACCTGTTAACGTTTGCTTGCTTGCTTGCGTGCTTCATTTTTCTTTCTTTCTTTCTTTCTCTTTCATTCTTTCGAATTCTTTTCTTTTTCTTCTTTTTCTTTTCTCTCTCTCTCTCTCTCTTTCTCTTTCTTTTTCTTTCTTTTTTTTTACCGGAGCGGCAGTTGGGCGCCTATGGCGTACGCGGCTGACCGTGTACTGCCACGGACTTTATTCCCGTCCACAGCGACTGTATTCTAAAGGATGCAGAATGCGAAAACGCCCGTGCACTTATATTTAACCGAACGCAAAGAACCTCGATCGAATTATTACGAAATCCTCCATCTTGGCGTTTCTTAGAGCCCTTGCTAGCTTTGGGCCGTAAAATCACCGTAATGTACTGTTTCCCCTTATTTTCATATAATTTATGTATATACGGTCACGTCCCAAGGTTGTAAGCACATTCAGTGGCGCTGGCCTCGGCGGCGTACGCTGACGAGAAGGTTTTACCCCTGTAGTGCCTATTTACGTCCACTGCTTGGTATAATCAACGCAAGGCGATTCTTTTACGTCTTGTATTGGCTAATAAATGTAATTGGGCTAGCTAATGCATTTTCGAAGGCTAAGACAAGCTTAAGCGCAATAAAAGACCACGGAAGAGAGGAAACAGACAGGACCTAGTGCTATCTACACAGCGATTATGTATCGCCCAACTAGTCCACAGAAAATCTAAGCTGTACTTAACCTAAATACACAGAAAACCTAAGCTACCATTAAGACTCAAGAGGAGCTATAGCAGCTTGACCTGTTATCTTGCATCAAGGAATCGACGATGTGTAGCGCAGTCCATGCGTTTCCCGTATGCATGATCAGCTCAACTTTGCGATCAGCCACATCGAGGCCTATCTTGGCTCCGCTGCATGCAAGCAACCATATGTGCAACAACCAGTGGCGTTGTTAGCAGCGCCCTGGTTCTCCGCCATGATTGATTCTCCAGTTGATCCCACCTTTTTATTCTCCGCCATGTATCGTCATTAATTGCTCCGACCGGGGGAACGCAAATACACTACCGAATTCTTTCGCAGCGTGGTGAAAAATGCAAACTACGTGCAAAAGGGCGAAACATCTCTTTGGCGCGTCCTTGGTTTGAACTGAATGTAGCCTTAATTCAAGCGTGATCCTTCAATAAGCCAATAACATTACAGTTTCAGATTTTGTGCTTTTCCCTTGTGCTCTTTTCTGCACTTTGCAATACTATGACTGATCCTGTAGAACTCTCAAGGATGGGGCACTATAGTAACACGTAACAATAAATGAGCTTATGCTAGTGAAGCATCCTTCAAGACTATTTTCTTTCATTTGGCAATAACAGGTTGATCACAGTAGCGAAAATGAATTACCCATACTTCAGATATGTCAAAATTCACGCCGATACATCATGCCAGTACGTCAGTGTACGACCGGTAGAAGCATTGTAAGTTGAGCGTATAGGTATGTTCATTGTGGCTAAACGGCGCTTATCATGTGGCTTATCATGTGGCTTATCATATTATCAAAGCGGGTGATTAGTGCGTAACCATGGCTTCGATCATGTTGTCACCGAAAGAAATGGCTTTGCTGGATACGTCATGAATTTGTTCTCTTTTTTCCTTTCTTTTTTTTCTTCTCTTATGTCTCTGTGTGGAAATGGGGCTATTCTTCCTATCAATTTGTGAATGTGCCAATAAAATTTAGTTGCAAGTCAGACCCTTATCCTGTTCGTTCTTCCCTTTCACTGTTTAGCCACACTGAGTGTACGATCGCCGATTTCGAAATTTTCTCGCACAGTGGCCGTTTTGTGCAAAGGGAATGCCGAGAGAAAACAAACAAAGGTGACTCAACTGAAGAGTTTTATCCTACAAGTAACAGAGAAAGAATACTGATCGTCCCAAATTTCTTGTTGTATGGCAATAATTAGCCCCATCGAGCCTCCAATTTCTACCATTCGATGGTTTTAGAACATTACAAAAATAACAGTTTCGAGCATAAAAATCCATCACACATGGCGGATGCCGCTTGCGAAAGACCATCTACATATTCCAGTACGCATACTTGAAAGCGTCGTGGCTTAGTTGTGCTAGGAGCAACACAATTAAGAGATTTAATGGCTAGCGTTTTCTACTTTACTGCTCTGAAAAAAAAAACTTTGTGAAAATGTGTGATTAGCAAGCAGTCCAATTGCATCACAAAAAGTAATAGAGGAAAGCTGCAACGTGCTTTGTAGACGATTTCTCGCCAAGTGAAAAACCTGAGTACTATCCATGCAACTCACGGTGGCTAAACGATTCCCGCTTCACATTTCTCTCTAATGACCTTGGTATGAATCTCTGTGAGTTCAACAGCTTCTATAGATGGGAAAAGGCCAGCTGTGGGGCATTTTGGGGTGTGAAAGTGAGTCACGTGATCTGCGGACTTTCGGAAGCACAGCATAGTGAAATGGTAAAGGGAGGGGCCGCACAGAGCGTTCGCTCTGGCCCAAGCCCAGCGCTGCTGGTGCTCATCGCGCCAGCCTTGTGACCGCGACTACTCGCGGTCATCGAGTGAACTATGTGCACGTGCCTCTTTAGGCGCGTGACACCACGCGTTCTTAGTTGTTAAGCAAATGTCTACAGCAACTTATATTGCTCTTAAAACTGCAAAGTCTGGTGCAATATCCTAATACATTATGTTGCTGTCAGTACTTCGCCCTTGGAACGGAAATTCTGCATTTTTCTTGTTCTCATTCTCCTTCATCATCACCATCATTTTCCTTTTTGTCGCAGTGGCGACAAGCTGCGCGTTTCAGTGTGGCAAGCACGACAGAGTTTGATTTTGTATTTGTTAAGAAGGTTCACGAAATATCGACATGAACTCTTTACTCTGTATTTTGTGTGCCGCTGTCACGTTGTTCATCTTAATATTTCCTGTCTTCATATACATTCAAAAGCAGAACAATCTCCGGCGCCCCCGAAAGGCTTCAGCCTCTCGTTAAACATATTTAATAGAATTCGAAAAGCCAACCTGCCCGCGCACGTCGTTACATAGAGCCTACTGCAGATTTTCAAATAATCTGTTTTCCTCAGTAGGAAGGAAAATACGCTCACGATAAGTTTTTTTACGTATTATTTGTTTATGTGCCATTTACTCCGTCATTAGTGATATGTCCGTTCTCCTTTCTATGCGTTTTCTCGTTTTCGTTGCGCTGCCATCAAAATGAAAGGAAAGCAATAAAAAACAGCTACGTCGGTGAAAAGCCTGACAGGGCCGATTTAGATTAGCAAGAACAAATACAAAAGTAAATAAAGTGAATAGAGTGATTCGATGAAACAAAGCGATAAAAAAAACTAAAAGTCCAGGTCAAAAATGAGAGCAGTCAGACAGCGTTGGGACGGCTCCATTTTCTCGGTCTGTAACTGTCAGAATCGTTGTCGCCCCGCGCCAGTGGCAACTCACTGTTTCGCTTCCCCGGCTCATTTTAAGCGCAACACGCAACCACCAACTTGCAAGCCCCTCAAGCAAGTCGCTCAGTCGAGGTGTTTGGTGCACGCAAATAGTGCCGAATGGCCTTGAAAGAGGGCTCAGCGTTTGTTCTCGACCAACTCATTGCAAAGTGCGTATTCACAAGCCGTAGCGGTCGTCGTATATTTCAATCGATGCTTGAACCTGTGGCAGAAATTTACTCGGCAAGCCCGTATTTCTGGTTACCACACTGCCTAGATAAGTGACACCATCGATGCGGACACTCACGTACACACTCTGCAACTACTGAAAAAGGCAGCCCGATTCAGGCATGAGAAAGACCGCGGGGCCAGTGGCGTATTTCGCTCTTCAGCACAATATCAACTACTGCAGCACTGACTGTCCCATATATGACGACGGTTTAGTCGCATATACATCGTTCCTCACGCCAGCTGTGCGTGTCACTGTCGCTCGTATAGTTAGCCATCGAACTTTTACAACTTCCATTGAATTAACTGCGCTGTGGGAAGCATTATCTCGCATTGTTAAACACTCTGCTTGTACCTATAGGTCATCTTCACTGACTGCCAAGCAGCCCTGCAATCTCTACAATCGCTGCGTATGCAGGTGAACCTCATCGATGACATGAGGCTCTAAGCCAGCGAACTGTAACCGTAACCCTGTGTTACAGCGGCTATCTAACCACTGTGGCACAATAGGCAGCGTCGAAGAGGACTATGCCAGAGAAACACACAGTCTCATCTGTGCCGATTGGAACACCCTTTGATATGCAAAAGATGCAGCAACTATTGTTTCACCATTGCACCAGTACGGATCATTGCATAGGTTTGACACAAGCTGTGACTTTCGCATGTATCATGGTTCCTGCAGATAAGATAACGCACGTTCCGATCAAATAAAATTAGTTATGACGTATGCGAGTCGTTTTATTTATTAGGCACAGATATCAGACTCGTCAACACGCGTAATCTGTAGAGGGAGAGAGAGAGAAGACAGGAAAAGCAGGGAGGTTAACCAGACGCACGCCCGGTTTGCTGTATTGTCCTGGAGGATTGATAGCCCCGGCGTTTGCAGCCGCTACGCCTCATTAAGCTACCATCATGACTTCTTTTTCGAGCTACAGGACGTTCTCGGCCCGTAAGGAAGTGCCTCGTGTGCGTTGCGCCCACCGAAAGAGTTTTCGGGCGTTTTGCGGGATTGGTTCTCAATGAGACGTTGAAGATAGTTTGAGCATGGACATGGCTACATAGTTGATTGTGTGCCCATGTTCTCATTGTGTGCGGCATTTCACCTTTCGCCCTAAATCTGAAGCAACATGTCAGGTCAGGCAACCAAGCAAGATTCTCCAGTTTTCATATACATTTCTCTTCACATTCAAATCGAGGCATTCAGCGGTAAACTGTTTCATTAGCAAAGATAAGCTGTGCTTCCAACATTGAACTTATCGTCAATAGCAGATGGTTTCCCCGGAACTTCTATTAAAAATTTATTTTTGCACAGAATGATACTACTAGGCGGAACTATATCCACACGGAAAGAAACTATAGCAAAACACAGCACTGTAGAGCAGATTTTTGGGCTAGTTGGTTCGTTGTAATAATTGAAGTCATAGCGCTGGATTCACACGGACAAGAAAGACGACAGGACGTGCAATATACCGTCAGCCGTCCTGTCGTCTTTCTTGTCCTTGTGAATCCAGCGCTATAACCTTAATTAGTGCATAGCACTGTACTTTGCTTTTAAGTCGAAGTACTTGCGGTAAGACATGCCAAGCTGCCAACTGTTGTTGTTTCTTTTAAAATTAAGCTGTTGACGTTAAGCTAGGAAGAGGAGGAGGAGTGTTGCTTGCTACAGGCGGACCTAGCCTTGCAAAAGTTGCCGGCAATCGCTCGGCCCAAGCATAACTTATAAAATGCGGTAGAGTCTGAAATCCGACACATTCCATCTGGTAAAACAACAGCTCCCAGTAACACATGTAATTTCACAAGAAACGCCGCAAGATGCACGTCATACATTTGACGTCGACCCACGCGGCTCACCATTCACACTCTACGAGGACTTTACGAGGAGCCGAAGCACCTTTCTCCTAAATAGCCAGTGTCCATGCGGGAACATTTCGTTACGTCACGGCTCCGCGAATGTGCACATGTACATCCAGGTTGTGGCGGTGGGCCGTGACCAGCAGCAGAACTCCATAGTTACAAAGCTACCACGACAGGTCAACACGACAAAGCGTCGCGACGTTAGTGCCTTAGCAACATTTTGCACGGCTCCTTGTTAAGGTACCGATGCGTAAAAACAGATGCTATCATCGCACGCAGACCGGAAAGTGGGCTATCCACCCTAATCTTGGAACTCTGTCTATAATAGCTACGTTGTGAAAGGCTTATGCCTGCAAGGAAAATGGTATAGGAAACTAAAAAAAGCGGAACGGTTTCATGCGAAGAAGAGAGTTCTGCGAAGTTGTAGATAAGGGTATGGTGAGCGGACCGGTTCGCACGAACAAAAAGAAAATAAAAAGGTCGGAGTGCAAAAGCATGGTTAACAAAGTGTGGTGGCTTCGTTGCCGCTTTATTACAGCGCTCCGCTGTAACCACGAGAGGCAAGGTGACCTCGCGACTGCACGCGTGCATGCGTTGCGCCGCAGAGGTTCAAGGTGACCGAGTTAAGGTAAATGAATGCCGCGCTACCATCTAGGCTGTCAAGTGGATCGAATCGGCAAAGCTTCTCGTCGTGGCCTTTGCTTTCTCGACGGCCGCCTTCGCTCATACTCAGTCCAGCATCGCGATTTGCTGAAATTAGCTGTTACGACCAATTCTGGAGTAAGAGCTTTTTCTGAATGCAGGCCCTGATTTCACTACTGGGCTAGCCGACGTTTTACTGTGAATTCATACAGCAGTGCGTACATGTTTGCTTACGCTACCACGTCTATTGTCTCTTGAAATTGGACCATCACTATTCCATTGCCCATGTACAAGTGTGTAATTGTTGGAGCCAATCCGCATTATCGTTTACCTGTAGCTTCAGCCCAAGAGAGACGGATCCCATGTTGAAATTAGCAACTTTTTGAGTCGAGATAAACCATAGCACATTACGCCCTATACGATTATTTTAAAGCGGACAACCGATATCGTTGTAATGTTCTTTAAGTTTAGTTTATCGTATCGCGCAGTCGTGCGCAATAATCTGGTGGCGCTACGAAAATCACGCTAATTTCTTATGACGTGTCCCGTATACTGTCACTTTTATTTTTCAAATAAGTTTTCAAATAAGTAAACTTTACTTTTGCTCACATACATACAGATTGCAAGACCGCTCTTATAGGCGAACGTAAAAAAAAATTTGAAATGCGCGGAAAAACTATTTCTATATACATACGACGGTAAAATATTATTTTAAGCACCGAGTGGAACCAAGCATTTTTTTTTCAAGACCAATATTCCTAGACATTTTCGCTAAGTTATTGCCAGCGATGCTTGTTACTCGATCCTATTCCTTTATGCGTAAACTGCGCGTAACCGCCCCACATGTGGATACCATCAGGGCGTTCTTTAACATGAAAACGGCTTCGTTTTTGCAGTCTAGATCGTAAATAAGAATGGTGCGTCGCGGCTGCGCGATGCAAGCCGACACGGTGCGATCTCCGTCTGTGGGCAGCGCAGCAGGACGTTCGCTTCGCCGTTCGTCTGTCACACTGTCGTCGACTGTAGCGCGGAGCTCATAGCGTCGCAAAATTGTCTGCGGTGCGACAAGCCAAGCAGAACAAAACCTCGCGGAGCCTCTGAAGCGTCCACTAAGTTAAGACTAATGTTTGCCTCGGACATTTTCACGCAAGGCGACGTGAACCCCAAGTTTTCGCAGTCTTTGTGATCAACGGTGAGACGGCGGTTTGTCCCCTCCGAGTTCCGAGATCACCGTTTCGCCGTTGGAGAAACTTGGAGTCGAGTGGAGTTGATGAGTGAGTTGAAGAAATACAGGAGACATACAAAAATGCAAAATACCATGCGATGCACTTTTTTTTCCTTTTTCTTTTCTTTAGTTGTGCCAGCAAAATGTCAACCAAGTTACCTCGCATAAAAGAATTTTGCTTACGCGAGTTCTGCTTAACTGGAACGTGACTTGGCATTTAGAGAGTAGTGATATTACTGACTGGAACAGCCGACTGCTCCAACAGCAAAATATACGGCTGCTACAAGGCTTCAGCACACTTCTGTGTCTGTACACTGTACAGCGCGGAAAGGAGTGTCGTGCAAAGTGCTTGACAGAGTGGGCAGTTCTCCCTTATGAGAACGAAAGGTGCTCGCGAATGGCATCCAAGGCGAAGGCTACGAATGCCGGATGCACTGCTTACGTTCTGTAAGGTCTGTGTGTGAGGTGCGAGGTCAGTGAGCCTCTGTGATATACTTTAACACATCTGCGCGGGTTTTTTTTTTTTGCGGACTTTTGTTTCTGTTTCAGTCAGTTCGTTCTCCATTCTCTCGCAAGCCCCCTTAGCCATACAAAGTAGCCAACCTGAACTATCTCTTGTCCTGTGTGCGTTTGCTATTCTTTCTTTCTTTCTTTCTTTCTTTCTTTCTTTCTTTCTTTCTTTCTTTCTTTCTTTCTTTCTTTCTCCAACCCTCTAGTTATCGTTCCTCTTCGTATGTCCACGTTTTGCCTGCGCACGTATTTCGATATTCTGGATAGACTTTGCGGTCACCTATCTTTCTCTAATTCTCATGGGAAAACAACGCTGCTCAGAAAACACGTGAACCTGTATCCTCGCGTACTCTTTGTTTGCGATTTTTCTCGACTAGCTGATGCGAAGCGGCCCGTGAGCCTTTGGTTAACTCCTAGACGAGATTGTATCTCTGACCTTGTTCAAAATTTAGTGCCTTGTGGTTGGTACATGCCTCCGCCATTTGCTTGCATAGCGATTCCGAGAAAGCGAGTGCGCCTCTGACATGATCTTTAAATTTTCCAGTCCGCTTTGGTGATGATCAACAAAACCAGATACTCATCGTGCACGCGGTAATATCTTTAGCTTATGTGCACGATGCAACCAGCGCGTCGCATAGCTAAGTGGGCAACGAGAGTACGCGGATTTTCACTACGCGCGGTTTCGTTTGGAAACGCGTCTCCCACCCCCAAAGTTTTGCTAGTCTGATGAGATGTTGCGTGTGGTTCAATGTGCAGTGCTGGACGCGAGCGGGAAAATGCCTGACGGACTGTTCTACGGTTCACTGGCCGCATTCGGAGACATGGGCGAATGCCTACACGTGCGGGCCATCAACCGGCGTCTCAACGGAAAACTTGAAGAGTACTTCCAGGGCCAGTACTGCGCTCTGAACATCCGCTTCAAGCTACCGCCAAAGCCAGCCCGATATAGCCCCAAGACATACCTGAGGAATCTTACCGATGAGGTGCCTCTCTATAAGGTAATGTCCTTGTGCTCGTTTAATATTGTTAGGGAGCGGTTCGGCATGGCTCTGAAGACTGCGGTCTGTGTAACAACAAAGACGGTGATTTGGCGGAAAGTGCATGCCCGCAAACAGTTTGGCAGCCACTTTATCCACGTATCGCCCTGCTTAGCTTGTAAATAATGTGTAACTACACCTTCTTACGCAACATCTTCATTATTACTGTCTTCGTCACATAATAGTGGGGGTGCAAGGTATCAATACCCGCATCTCTCGCAGTATTAAAGTAACACAACAGCGAACGAAAAGGGCCTCACGCAAAGGGAAACCAAGACAGTCTTCTTGATGGCCCCTGTAATGCAATCGGCGGTATAAATCTAACGTTTGCAACCGCCTGCTTTTGGGCACCCTGAGCAAGTATTTTTGTGGCTACAGTACAATTATAAAACAATACTTTTAATCAGAAAGAACAAAGCGTGTAGTGGCAATGGGTTCGGTCACGCTGAATGAAGACATCCCACTTCCGCTCAAAGAACGTCTGCGCAACCCCCATTTTTCACCTAGCCTCAACGCATCGGAGGTGTCAGACATTATGAGCTACCTGCTTTCCCCGGTATGAAGTTCCTGACAATACACAGCTGAAGTATATGGGGGTGTACATGCTTCACAATGCCTGGGCAATGAGCGTTCCTTTTTTGTCGCAAGTGCACTCGACGACGATCACCTTATTCAATCACTGTAGGAAAAAAAACATTGTCTTGCGAGAGGAGTTAAATGCGTTTCTTTGGTATGTGCGTCTGCCCATAAAACAGTGTAATAAGGCCCTCATAAATTGCGAAGGACAAGGTGCGAAGTCGACCGCGATCTAAGGCCTCAAACGCAGGATTCTCAATAACGGAGTCCTTGAACGTCGCGTTCTTTCTTTATTCTGTAAAGGCTAAAATATTTCAGCATTCGACGTCAAAATATTTGACCTACACTGTTATCTTTGTTTCTTTCAATTTACTTCAAACTATACCTTATTGGACATTCTTTTGTCGGATTCATTAATAAAAAATAAGTTCCCCGTTTCGCGTCGTATATTAACAAACGCACACATGAAAAAATTATGGCCTTTTGGATGGGTAAGTTCAAGCCATTTATTTTTTTGTCATTCATTCGGTATGCAAACAGTACAACTGTAGCATCAGTTATTATGCATCATCCCTGTACGTGTAAGACAGAAAATCAGGCGTTCGTTTAACTGACCTCCCTTAAATAGAGCTCTACATATACAGGGCGTCCCAGCTGTCGTGCACCAATATTTAAAAATATGTAAATGCCATGTAGCTGGACAGAACCAAGGTAATGCTGTTTGACGTTGCTTGGAGATACTCACATTATTTTTTGCATTCTAAATACACAATTAGTCATAATTAATTAACCAACTTCTCAAATATTATAATTAGATGACAAGCACGTGTCAATGAGAATATTGTAAAGCAACATGAAAAATTCCCGATGCAGCTTTCTGCTGCTTAATACGTGCTACATAAAAGTGTTTTTCAGAGCGTGAAAGAAGCCCGCGAATACAAGTTAAATTGCCGCACGACTGGCCGCTGGAGGCACTTTGCGTGTATTCGCGAGCTTCTCTCATATTTGGAAAAACACTTTTATGTAGCACGCACTGAGCAACAGAAAGCTGTATCGGGAGTTTTTTTATGTTGCTCTACAATTTTCTCATTGACACTTTTCATGTAATTATAATATTTGAGAAGATTACTAATTAATTACGACTAATTATGTAATAGTCTGAATGCAAAAAATAATCTCAGTGTCTCCAAGCGACGAAAACATTACCTTGATTCTGTTGAGCTACGTGGTATTTAGATATATTGAAATCTTGGTGCACGATAGATGTGACACCCTGCATATAATAGCGAACCCAAGCAGCATCGCGTAGACCGTGCACATGCGCACAACTTGAACTCTGCTTAGGCTGTTTTGTAACAGAGAAGGTATAAGCTCCCCCTAACTTTGGGTCCGCCATTCCTGAAACTCTCTATTTGATCTTTTTGACTTCCCTCTCTACATGTCCACATCATGTACGGCGAAGTTCCTTGAAACATTCATCGCCTCTTTCAACAGCATCTCCTAGGAGACGTGTCGGTGGGTTACTTCTACTTCACGCCCATCCGGATGGCACTGTGCGTGCCTTCGACGTGCACGCAGACTGACATCCAGACATTGGGAAGCGCCGGTAAGTTGCGACACTGCAAGGCTGGCCCGGTCACTGCAGTAAGAGGCAGTCCGTACGTACTTCGCAGTATGAGCCAGATATACCCAAATCTTGTGTAAGAGCGTTTTATCATCGACTGGCGATCGGGCACCTGTCACTCAGTAGGCAAAATTAATTCCTCGACTCGCCGCATAAAACTTGTATTTTCGCTTGTAGGTGTGTCGTTCCTCAAAGAGGCAAATTTAATAAAGCAAGAATGGTAAACACCATCTTTAAAAGTAACAATTTTATATGACGTTCACAAAATGTTTATTAAGAGTAGCGAAAAAAATGTTCTAGTGGCCAAGTGGCGCGAACATTAATTCAAAGTGTACCGCGACCATTGCGCATGGAAGTACAGATTGCGCTTCTCACCTACCAGCTGCATGTTGTATAAGTATTATAGCTGTGCTTTCTGTGCAGTTTCATGGTTGAATGTGCTGTATCCGTTCTATACAATGAACACCTGACTATTAGTGTCCCTAATATATTAAATTAGTATAGAAACTCGCTGCTGAGATTCGCAAACTTGTGTCGCCGATTGCTCGCCTAGCCGCGAGAAAGGCAAGGGATGAGTAAGCAAAGACCCTGCAGGAAAGCAGGGAACGTTGAACGGCAAAGAAGCAAGGCAAAAAATGGCAGATAAACTTGAATGGGAAAGAGAGAAATAAAATTTATTAGTACCAAAGGAACTAAAGCCAAAGTCTGAGCCTCCTGCTAGGCTCATGCCTCCTAGCCCAGCACGTGCTTGACGTGCTGCACCAGAAGCGGCCACCATAGATTTTCAAGCTTTCGTGGGGGAGTGGTCCACTCCTCCCTGCTGCCGGGACGGCGGTTGTGTGGTAGTTTAGAAAGTATTGTCATTCTGAAGATGGAGTTGGCAGGGCACTCCCACAAGGTGTGTTTGTTTGATGGATGAGAAATGAATAAGCCGACCCTAGGGATACGACAGTAGCCTGCTACTCCACATGGTGGAAAGGGCGTCTGGGCCCGACAGAGACAGGGTGTACGAAATGTAACGTCCTTGTGGCATCGATTGGCATAATGTAAGTAATAGTGTAAGTATGACGAGGCGATCTGGCCGAGTTACTCACGTTACTACTTGTCTAGCAGTACTTTCAGTCCTACGTCTTCTACGACGGCGTAGTCGATGTCGAAGTCGCTGTTGGAGAAATAGGACGGTCCTGGCTCCAGTCGAGTTAACATCGCCAGAGACACGCTACAGCACAGAGCTTCGAATGCATGCAGGCATGAGCTCGACACCAGGCGGCGTGCCCGCCGCCAAGGGGATGCTAATAGAAATGATCATAATTATGTCGAACGGCTTCCTGTCCAAACGGAGCACTTAGGTAATCCTTATTGAGCAGCTATCGGAGAAATGCAATAAATCAACGTTTGCTGACTTTCCTTCGTCAGTTTTTGGTGTACAGGCAGGGACAAAATATTACGGGATCTGCGAGCGCTGCCGCACTGCATTCTTGCAACCTTTAACGAAGCGAGCGCCTTCTGCCGAGAACTGGCATTGCGTATGCACGTCCTTTCATGTCCGTGTGCCTGTCGGTACGCCCACTTTTTGCCAGTAGCCTGCTGTAGGCATCGCGATTATAGCATAACTTTACGATAGGAGGGCGCGGTCGGCGGTGTGTGCAGTGCATTGTCAACGTCGCAACGGCTGAAAAAGCACCACTCAAACACCACTCACCACAGGCACCACTCAGCTTCTCAAAGTTCCGCCTTCAATTGTAAATGGGAATTCAATTACGCTAGGCAGGCAGGCTATCATGAATAAGTATAAGTTATTTGTACTCCAATCACAGCACAGTAAATGGAACCACGAAGAGTACAAACAAGTCAGGTTGCAAGAAACGCACAGAAAGTGAGCAACGAGAACCATTTCCACGCGAAAATGGCCTACATTTTCCCCCTTAATTTTTGTTTCAGTTGGAGATTTGGCACAACTGGACGTGTCAGTGCCCTTCTGTGAGAAACTAAAGCCGACCGAGTACACGACGCTCCAGCTCATTGCCATGTAAGTCGCGTTTCTGAAAACTTCGGAGTCGTATTTTCGATACTCTAGTTAATTTGATAAAAGTAACTCTCGATAATTAAAATAAATGTAACTAAACACTCGGTCTTCAAGGGAACAGTGCCACAGTGAAAAGAGCGAAATATATTGTTTATGCTTTATCAGAAAGTGGATGGGTCGAAGTCATCGCTTTCCTTTGTTAACAAACGAGGCGTATGTCCTGTCATAATGTTTCTTTTCAAAAAGAAGCTAAAATGGAGAAGCCTGTTTTCGATGATACAATTATGATCACGGCATCACTCAAACAATGGCTTCTATTATCGTAACTCAAGCTGAACCAATAGCACAGACAGTGCGATTTCGAAAATTTTGGTCGAAATGTTTTAAAAATTTATTGTTTGCACGTCGACACTTAAGATAAGTCAGCAACTTACAAATAAGGAATAATACGTTCAGTGCATGGATGGCCTTGCAGAAAGAGGTGTTTGGCCAGGTTCAGTTATTTTCGTTTGAGTTTCTGCTCAATCAATGTCCCATAGTCCGGTGCATGTTCAGTCCTCCAGATGGGCAATTTATTGGGTTCGACGTCCTCGAATAAGCCATGTCAAAGAACCGTACAAACCCTAACAGAAAACTTAGATTCGTCGCTTGGAACTGTACGCGACAACTCTTTCAGTCTTAGCTGTGTAGAGGCACCATTATGAGGCGAAAGTAATGAAATTAAGATGGTAGGCAATCAGTCGACGCAGTCATCGTACCTCGGCGCCATACAAAACTGCTCGGCGAAGTCACTTGGCCATTTCATTGGCTGAAAGCTTGCGACACATATGCGTCAACCATGGTTTTATACGTCTGCCATACATGGTGTGCCGGTAAAACGCATGATCTGAGGTCACAGCTCCGGGCCGGAACCCCGGAACCGTTTCTCGCGCTTTACTTCGCCAGGCGCGAAAGCAGTCAGGCATGTGCAGACGCTTGCATGTGATTACTTTGCAACGCGTTAATCAAGCACTTTCGGCAAAAAAAGAAAGGAAAATGGGGGAAAAAACCTTATTAGAGAACAGCTCCCGCGCTGGCCTCATCTGTTTTGATCATCGCGAAGAAACCGACCACGCACGGGGCAAGCAGGTGACGGTAATGTACGCAGGCATCTCACCTTTAGTTAGAGTTGGTAAGCAAGAGTTCGGCTATAAGATGTACTGTGCCAGAATCTGCTGTGACGAATCATTATTGCGCAGAGTTGCACAAATTATGGGCACGGTAGATTACTACGGCGTGGTTCAACGACAGTGATGCGCGGCGACATGCGCAGGGGCATCTTGGCGTTCTTCTTCTGCCTGGTGTTGCTGGGCACGTTCCTAGATGTGGCACCAAGGTTGCTGAACAGCTGGATCAGTCACGATAACGCATCCCAGTGCTCGGAGAAGGAGAAGGTGATGAACAATAGTGAGTACCGTCTACCATCCTATTGGACACGTGCTTACGCAACACAGTCTATGGCTAGCTTTGCTGGGCTGTCGTAAGCCTTAACGTGAACGACATGTAAAGTGACGAAAAAAAAGAGGTGATTAGATTATGGGGTTTTACGTGCCAAAACCACTTTCTGATTATGAGGCACGCCGTAGTGGGGGACTCCGGAAATTTTGACCACCTGGGGTTCTTTAACGTGCACCTAAATCTAAGCACACGGGTGTTTTCGCATTTCGCCCCCATCAAAATGCGGCCGCCGTGGCCGGGATTCGATCCCGCGACCTCGTGCTCAGCAGCCCAACACCATAGCCACTGAGCAACCACGGCGGGTAAAAAAGAGGTGAGGCGTGCAGACAGGACACAAGAGTAGAGAAGTGGACAACACGAAAACCCGCGTTCGTGTTGTCCACTTCTCTACTCTTGTGTCCTGTCTGCAGGCCTCACCTCTTTTTTTTGCATAATGAATCCTTACCAACTAGCTCAGCTTTCTGTCGTTGTAAAGTGGCGCTTGCTTCGTTGACGTATGACGCGCCAACATGACGTGCCGAAATTTCAAAAAACGCATAACCTAAACTCAGGTAGCAAAAGAAAACGAAAAGCGGTACAGGGGACGACAGAGCGCTGACTCGCAACTGAATCCATTAGAAGGGAAGAACCCCCTCCCCGGTATGTATAGGGAAACAAAACAAGACTAAACAATATTTATGTATGTATGTATGTATGTATGTATGTATGTATGTATGTATGTATGTATGTATGTATGTATGTATGTATGTATGTATGTATGTATGTATGTATGTATGTCGGGCCATGTCGGGCTATGACGTAGTCTCCTTGAAACGGAAACCGCTTCTGCCGTAAAACCTATAGACGAAGCAGGCAGGAACGTGCGGTAGCTGGAGTCTCGCTATTACTCTGAGAGTGACAGACATAGCAGGTTGGACAGAAAACAGAAATATCATTCATCTCACAGCATGACAGAAGGTTGACTGATGAACACGATGTTCCTTATATTGATATTACACACCTCAGTTATTATAGCTGTCGGGGTACACTGGCTGGCACGTCCACAAGTTGTAAATGCAGCCGTGAAGAGGAGTTTGCAACCACACGATCCGCAATGCATCTCAGAATCAGACGATGGAATATTATACGGAAAATTTCATGCTACTATTATCACATCATCCCATATATTCAACGTAATCATTGCCACGTGGAGGTGTAATGACACGTACCCAGCAGATCTAATTATTATTTCCGAAAATTAATGTGGTAATCTTCTTGTGCCACGGAAGTGGTCGCAAACTGCCTCGCGAATGTTCCTGCCACTTAAGTCTGACGCAGAAGCCCTGAATGACAATAAGCAGAGAACTTAAAGGCATACCTAGTTGCCGGAACGAACTAAATAAATTTATCTCAAGGTTATAAATTGATGACAGATTTAAAAAAGAAATGTTGGATGAGATCAGGTTCATTGAAAATATGGTATAGAGCGGACGGCGCCAAACCGGACGTGTGCACATTGAAATTTATTTGTTTAGTATGACAGCATAATTTTGTGAGAGAAACTTCCAGATGACGTGTGAGGCGCCATTGATTGTCCATAAAGAAAAGCACATGGTGGAAATCTAGTGATAATGGGCCTGGCAGTTTTGAGGAATCTTGAGAAAGTCAGAATTTTCTAAACCTAGCCGCGGTTACATAAGACGAAGTCGACAGAGCGGAGATAACAGGGCCATCACGAGATGTTCGCTCAAGTGAGTCAGTCGTTTCGTTTAAGAACAAATCACGGTGACCCGGTACCAACAGCTAGTGCACCATACGTAAGTTCGAAGAAATGAATGAATCAAATGTCTGCAAAACTGAAGTGTTGAGGATGCAGTGAGTGGTGTGCACATCGATAAGGAATCTACTGCAACAGCTGTCCAATCGTTCAAGGGAGGTCTTCGAAGAGCTAAAGTAACTGTTAGTAATTCTGCCAGAAATGCAGCTGCGAAATCGCGACGATGTAATGAATACTACCATGAAAATGACACCGAGAAAATACCCACACCCGCTTGCACTGCCGATACTAAATTGCATTAAATAGTTAGTGTAACAGGCCCATCTGGTGGCCAGTTTAGAATTTGAGGGAAACATGTAACCCCATTCACCGCTAAAAGAACTTAAGGAATTGCCTGAGTGATGATCTCTCGAATGTGCACCTTTATATCACTAATGTGCTCAAGTTGTGTTAATATAAACATAATTGCGCATGACACTCGACAATCGCGACACAACTTTGGGTGTACGCGCCATTGTTAACGTAGCGTAAGAAAGCAATAGGAAGCCTCACACACAACCTATGTTTAGACGCACATACATATATGCACTTAGCTCGGGAATCCATACAAAATATTATCATGATGTTTATGAATAGCAATGAAAAGAATGAATAAATGTAATATACATAATTATCTCGGCATTTCTGCACATGTTATCTTAAAGCAAGAAAATCGTCATGCTTAGCGGTTGGTAATTTGACATCGTGCATGCAGACGGCCGATAATTAGGATTAATATTTCTGTTATACTTGGTGAAAATCAACTCAGCCAAAACGTCCGATGTATCAACTTTTATACTGGTTTCTGATCTGGTTCTCTAAGCCACTTATTTTAAATGTTTTCTGGTCAAGACTGCTGGCGTAGCGAAAATAGTCAAAGAACTTAAAGCTAAAACACTGAGATCGAGGGCCTTCGCCCGAATCCCAAAACCCGCCTTTCATGTCGCTTTCATTTTCTTCTGCCCAACTCGCTTCCGGTACCAGATCTAAGGAGGCATGCTTTTGGCTCCTCTGAGCATGTACTTTCTATTCGGCGCCCACCATGATTGCGGAGTGAGATAAGCGCGGCCTGTACAGCGAGTGTCACCTGCAGCCGTGCATGTCGCGCAACCGTTGTGCCGGGAGCGTGCCTGAGCGGGGCGCTGCTTTCGCAGACGTCGTGCTGGACGTCCTTCTGTCGTTCTCTGCCTTCTCGAACGGCAAGCGGCTGCTGAGCACGCGCACGGCCATCGGGGTGCTGGAGCCGCTGCACGGCATGCGCGTCATCACCATGGCCTGGATCATCCTGGGACACACGTTCTTCTACAAGAGCTACGTGCTTTCAGGTGGGTGCCTCGCCTTCGGAAGCTCTGGTGTCGGAGATTCACGCTGGATTTGCGTCGTGTCAAGGCTGTCGAGACCATTGCCAGCAACTCTTCCTATAAGCAGGACTGTGAGGAGGCGAAAGCGATTTCGGAACGTGTACACTGTGCATAAGCACCTGCTTACGCTCTAATGTTTCAGCGAAACGAATAATGTTACTTATTCGACTTCAGCGTATTCAGCGGCTATACAAATTTAGGGGCGTGCATTCTTTGAGGTGCACACGAAGGTTGCACGCTGTGTGTTACTTTCAGTTACAAGACACGTAAAATAATTCGCTTGTGAAGATAGGTAGATAAAATAAAGTGTAAAGGCGTCGTACTTGGCGATGTCACTGTTGGTTTCAGCATGATACTTCAGAGCAAATATTTTGTAAAATGTCATTGCCTAGCCTGGCGTAGACGCTACCGAAAGGTTGAGGAGTTACATGTAATGACCGTCAGAAAGGCAGCGTTATATTTATCTAAAATATTTTATTTTGACTTGTAAACATGCTCTCCAGCTAGTTAAACTGATTCAGTTAACGTCTGACACGCTGTTCTTAACCCTTCTTTTCTTATCCGCCACTTCATCTCGGGACCATGGCGACCGTCGGCCGCTTCCTCTTTATCCCTGCACAACTGTAGCGTGACCGAGGGCATGTGTGCACGCCGAGAAGGCCGTAATAATGAGCTCATCGCAGGCAGCGGCATATCAGCCAGGTGACCCTGAACATGCGCTAATCATTCACTGCAAGCTTACGATCTGCACGCATTTAAGGACACGCGGAAGCCCCATAACTGTGGTGCTTGGCCTGACACACGTTCGCGTCACCGAAGGCCTTTCCGGTCCCCGAGCGCAGCCGGGTGGACGCACGCCGCTCCCGTACATTCCGCCTCGGAGCATATCATGATTAGCCTTACAGGTAGCCGAGACGCGTGAAGCTAAACACGGGAGTGCCGTTGCGCACGCCGAACTGCCCTGGCCCTGTAGCATCGGGTAAGCATATACTCGCTCTCGTTCAATAATTCAGAGCACGAGCCCCCAACGTCTGCATTTAATGGCACGCCGATTGTTTGCCTCACTGCGGCGATATGAGTACGACTCTCTCTGTCCATGCACATAAACACGGCAAGGGCAACGCACGCCCGGGGCGTCGCAGGGCACCGATCAAGGCCCTCTCGCAAGGGCGGCGGTAAAACGGAACCGCTTCTCGATGACGACAAGGGTGTAACCTCGTCTCGTGCGCGCGCGTCCTTTTTCCAGGCGGCCTCTTCGAAGCGCTCGAGTATGGCAAGTCGTTCCCCTTCCAGATTGTCCTCAACGTGTTTCCTGCCGTCGAGACCTTCGTCACCATGTCGTGAGTGCTGAAAAGGGGAAAGGGAAACCCCTGTATACATCAAAGTACGCTCTTAGCCCGCTGATAGGGTTTAAATTACATTACCATGTATACATTTAACACGTATAGAATGCGCTGAACAAATTTTTTTCAGAGAAATATAATCACATCATACAACAAGTATGCTACATATGAGCAACAGTGACAATGACTTGTAATTGATACATTATTTACTACTTTCATGCCATTAAGTCAAAAGAAAGTGCTCTTTATAGCTTGAGCCGCTTGTACTTCCTGTTGTCCTTCCCTCATTATCTAATTTCATCTCTGCTTTCTTTCATTTTGTCTACGCAGCGGCATTTTGGTGGCATATAGCAGCCTGCACAAGCTTGAGAAGCGCCAGGGTTCTTTCAATCCATTCAGCTATTTTCTCCATCGGTATCTAAGGTAAGTGCGCATAATAGAAGGACAGACGAAAATGTGTAAAAAACATTGCCGCGTAACTCTTCCACTGTGAAACACTCGAGTGTTATCATAGTGTTCTGGACCCTTTTCTAGACTATTGCTGACCATAAAAAAAACACAAATGGTTCGACTATTTGCAGGTGTAAGTACACGTCTTGAACTCAACAGTTCTGCACAATCCTGCAGTGTGTGTGTGTGTGTGAAAACTTTTATTGTAATGAGGTCCGGAGGCTCGACTTCTTAAGCCAAAGCGGGCCACTCCCACGTTGGCACTGTCAGGCCAAGCCTTTCAGCGACATCATGGGCCCTCTGGACTGCCCTTAGTTGGTCCTCAAACAATGGGCTTTGAATCCTTTTCTCCCACTGTGTCCATTCTTCAACGAGGTTGGGAAGAGTCGCGGGACACCCCGCCAGCATATGTCTGATTCCAATGATGCCATTACAATCGTTGCAGTCCATCTTAATCTCCCTCTCTGGATATATTTTATTAATGATGTAGGGTGTGGGATATGTACCCGTTTGCAATAAGCGCAGTGAGACTGCCTGAGCCCTGTTCAGTTTTGAATGTGGCAATGGGAATTGTCTGCGTCCTAAATAGTAATGTTTGGTAACGTCATTGTATGTTATTAAATGATCTCTAGATTCCCTGGCTTGATGGTGAACGGCTCGGTTGTGACTGTCGCGGTTAGCAAGTCCTCGTGCCAAGTCATGAGCAACCTCATTGAGGTTTACCCGAGTCTGGTCCACCTTCCCCATATGCGCAGGAAACCATCGGATTTCAGTTCTCATAATCCCAATGTTTTCAAAAAGTTTAGCTGCAACTCCAGCTACGTAGCCTTTATCAAAAGACATTACAGCGGATTTCGAATCACTGTAAATGCAGGCCCACTTATTACTCCTGATGGCTAGAGCAATTGCCGCTTGTTCCGCCACCATGGGGTCTTTGATAAAAACAGTGCGAGCGTCTTGCACCTTCCCTTGATAATTTGATACAATGGCCGTCTATGCTTCTTTACCTTTCACCCAGGCAGCATCAAGCATCAACTATAGCTGCCAGTTGGTTCTGCTGCTCTATTTCCTGCAAGAGTGCTTTAGCTCTGGCCTTTCGCCTTTCGACATTATATTCTGGATGCATGTTTCTGGGGAGAGGGTTGGTTCTGATTTTGTTCCTAACTTCAGTCCTTAAGTCTATTTCAGCCTCTATTGTGTTTTGAGCCTTCTTCCTAGCAATAGCAAGGTAGAATTATCTTCAGGTTAGTCAAATGAGCATATACACCTCTTGGTATGTCGATACGGTAATTAAGCGTAAAGTTCGTGCAATCTTTTTGCATCTTTCGGTTAAGTGACTGTAACACTCAAAACGAGAATCAAACAGCCTATTCTCAACTTCTGAAGCACATTTCTCTTGCGCCCCGTCGGGAAAATTCATCCGGATCCCACGCACTAGTGGAAATCAGTGTTAAGCGAAGCAACTGTATTGGCGATGCGTGCATTATAGATGTTTCAAATTGCAACATTTTACTGCGACAACGCTTAATCGCCATGCCGCCATCGTTGTCATCATCGTGTCGTCGTCATGTCGCTTTCGTCCTGCCGTATAGTCTGTCGTTGGCGGCGTCGCTTTGTCTCTGTCGTCGCCATGTCGTTAGCATTGTTGTCATCGTGTCTTCATTACGTCGCCATCCTCGTGCCATAGTCTTGTAGTTTGCGTCGTTACCACGCATCTATCGTAATCATCTATATGATGTCGTCGCCGTTTCGTCGACCTCGTCGTCATACAGTCGTTTTCGTCACGTTATCGTAGTCGTTATGCCATCGTCATCCCTGTCGTCGATGTACCGTTGTTGTCATTGCATAGTCCTCGTCGCACCACTGCAGTCGTCATATCGTCATCATCGTCGTGTCATCGTCATCATGCCATCAGTAGACACCATGCTTTATCGCCATCGTCCTAACTGTTGTCTCATCGTCGTCGTGGTGCCGTTTTCGTCTTCGCGCCATCGCATTATGTCACCATCGCCATGTCATCATAGTTATGACGCAATCACCATTGCTGTCGTAGTGATCATGCTTCATCGCCGTTGTCATCGTCTTGTCGTTGCCGTCACACAAGCACTCACTCACAACGCACTTGCTCGCCTCACACAGGCGCGTTGCGCCATTTGGTAACACGGTGTACAGCGAAAACTTCGGTGGCGAGATAGGCAGATAGGCTACGTAGAAAGAGCCGAAGGAGGCTTCGAATTAATATCGAGGTATAATTAACTTCGAAACCAATGTAGGGGAACGCAGAGGCTGCGGCTGACAAGCGGTGCTAATTCAATTAAGTGCACCTGTGACAATGAGATGGTAGTCAAACAGAAAATTATTTTGCCTGACGCAAGCAGTTTCAGTATATAGCCTGGTATTATTTGTCACCGCCGATGTCCTTGCCTAGCAAGTGCATATACACGGAAGGAGCTATTATCAAGACATTATTTTCAGTAGCTAAAGTAATTAACTTTTCTGTTTCACTATATAATACTATATATTCTGTTTCACTATATAATACAAACTGCTGGATACACGTGAGATGATGAGACGCGCCGCCATGAGGTACTATTTGAGTCTAGTTGGCTTCTTGGTTAACCGATATGACAGCGCAAAACGACTACGGCCAGCAGAGATGGTATGCTCTGCTTGCTCGTCTCCTCCTGTTTTGCGTCGTTTTGCGCTACATTTAGTTATCCTATGGCTGAGGGCAATCGGCACCCAGATGATAACCCTTTCGTGCAGCTTGCCGCGTGGCGGAGCGCTGTTAACTGCAAGTGTTATCACCTCTTCGTGTTTTTAGAAAGGGCTTTAGTCACCTTAACCTTCTTTCTGTGTGGACATTTGGAAACTTCAAACGATGTATTTTCGTAACAGAAATGTTATGCTGTAGAAACTCCACGGGAGAGCTAGCTTAAAACCGAGCTCCTGCAGTAAAACAGTACTTGTAGGCAGTAATCTCCGCGAGCCACAAACTTGACCCTTCAGAGTCTCTCATTTATTTGGAACAACTATGTGAAGATAGAAAGCAAAAGCAAATCCCGAAATCCAATCACGAAGCAGTCAACTTCCTTCACACCATACATATGTCTAACTCCATACATACGTATGTTACTATGCCATCTCCCCCCGGATCCCCTCCGTTTCTCTCCGGCTTTCTTTGTGGCCGGCCCTAAATATCTGGGCCCGTAGTCACCAAAACGGCTTACGCTAGAATTGTTCATAAGAGAAAAGGTTCGCCAAACACCTAGCTGGAGATACCATTAGCGAAGTCGGCTGGCCAATGGCAAAGAGCACGTATGAACGATAAGATTTGACAAAAGTTTGTGAATTGGGCCTTGGGGCCAAATTCACAAACATTTCGTTCATAAGTGTACATTGCCATTTGCTGGCCGCCTTCGCTAATAATATGTCCATCGCGTTGCAACTCAGTTACTTCGTGAAAATAACATTCTTGTTGTAACGAACTTGTTCAACTATCATCTAATAATTATGCGTTATAAATTACTTACTAAATAGCTTTCATACCCATTCATTGATTCCAGGTACCTCATCAATAATAGTAACACCAATTTTCTACTGCCTATGCTTCATTCTAACTATGCAACAATGGCATCATTCGCTGCTATAAAACTGCGGGATGGTTTACCCAATACCATTAAATCTTCATCCTTTCATGCATTTAGTCATGTCCTTAAGCTTTTTTTATATGTATAACTAAGTTTACATCATTCATTACACTACATTTGCCATTTGTATGTGTTGACAGTTTTTTATGCACTATAGGCTTGTATACAGACAATTTGTTTTCGTTTACTTAATTTTTCTATGTTGTATTTTTCGCAATTGTGTCAGTTTCTTTTACTTAGCTTGTTCATCTTTAATACATCTCTCCATTGTTATTATTAATCGAGGGTCCGTTTGCAGTCTTTCACTTTGGGACCCTCGTCTGTATATTGTTTCTTACCCATTCATTTTATTTTAAGAATAATAAACTGAATGTGAACATCAGGATTGGGTGAAGTTTGCTCTTACGAATTATTCTAGCGAAAGAGAAAATTCTAGCCGATCCTGATGCTGGACATATGCAAATGGCCAGTGGTAAAAGAACATTTACGAACCAAAAGCTTTATGAGTTCGGGCTCTGGTCACTTACATATAGGACAGCGAAAACATACTGCAATGTCTATAGTCTGTAAAAACTGTGCTTTCACAAAGTTATCCCTGGTATTTACTAAATGTAAGCGTAAAAAAGAGGAATCTGAGAATTTTCGCACGTTCAGAACAAAGTGGAAAGAGCAGGGCGGACAGCAAAACAGCCCAACAAAATGATCACCTGAATTTCTGTTGTATACAAAAATTACGTTGTCTTATAAACCTTCAGTTGATAGCCAGCGCTATCTTGCGTCTTGTATGTCCTGTTCCTTGTTTTATTTATTTCTTCTTCTTTGTTTTTGCGCCTATTCTCGACAGACCGAAACTAACTCTCCCAATTTACGTTTATTATGCAGTTCATGAGGAAAAATTCCATCAGTGCCAAGCACAAATTGTAATGCGAAAGAGCAATTTGAGGAAGGGAGCGGAGAGGGTGCCAGGCTTGGTTCCGCGCAGGGGCCTGTTTAAACTGCGCCCGTGATGCGTGTAAGTGAGCGGCTGTGGAATAGAACTCGATTCATACGCTCGGCGAAGCCGTCACCTTGGCCGCCATAAAGAAGTCGGTGGAAGCTAGCACGAAGGCTGCACAGCCACGCGTGACTTCGCATGCGTGGAGAAAAAAACAAAAGCTAAAAGAGAAAACGAGTCCGCCGGCAGCAGGAATGAATTCGAAGGCAGTCTCCAATATCTGAATAAGTCAGGCACGAAAGGCCGTCGATTCGACACGCAAATTGCTACGTCCGCCCAGTTTAATCCTGCGTCCTCAGTACATGTTTTGCTTCTTTTTAAACGATTTCTCCATAGTTGTGTCAGCTTTCTAGGCGCTGAAATTACGCATGTTCAAAGAGCTGTATACGGCGGGCCAGACATGACCATGCACGACAGTGTAGATATATTGGCGGCGAGATTTGTGTACCAATATCATTCATTTCAATTACTCCGAGCAGCTATAGAACGCAGACAAAGAAATTGCCCTTGTGAGGTACCACTCACGCAAGGGTGAGAGGGAAGCGAAATGGGCACTGAGGCGATAGACGAAGAAAAATAGGACCTCAGCAGAAAGTACTACCTCAGCAGAGGTCAGCAGCACGGCGGGGGAAGTTCGCTGCATTGCGAAAATGGTCTACTGCGAAGATGTGGAAAGGGAAACATTGATATTGTAAATTGGAAAGACGGAATGAAGACTAGCAACCTGCTGCGGTGGTCGGGATTTACAACGACGAACTGCACACTCCCATTCTCATTTTTGTTTTTAAAACATACACGTACTAGACAGGAAAGGGAAAGCGAGGAGCAGGCTGGCAACTGCCCCCAGAAGGGCCACAATGCCTGCCTACTCTTCAGAGAGGAGGAGACAGAAACATGGAAATGGAAGATAGGAAGAAGGGGAGGGAAGAAGTAAGAAAGCGCGAGATGACAAATCTAAAAGAATAAAGCAGAACACAAAGTACAGGTCACACACAGTATAGGGCCGGTCACTCTAGGTTACGTTACTAAAGAATGTCGAAATAGAAGAAATAGCGTTTGAGGTCCGATCATCCGAAAACAGAAGTAGACTACAAACGTGAACCTAAGTTAGTTTCTTTTAGAAAAGTAAGAGCGCGATGCGCCTGATCGCGTCGCGACGCAGACCGCTGGGGTACAAACATTAATCGAATGTCGTACACCGCAGGCCAAGGAGGTGATAGTCCCTCACTAGCGGCGTGCGTTGCGTAATGAACGCGGGACACTCAAATATCAGGTGCTGAAGTGCCTCGCAGCAACCGCAAGACGTACACGATGGACTGGCCACCCCTCCTTGTCTGTATGAAAGTTTGCAAACGTCCACACAACCAAACCTTAACTTGAGCAGTTGCGCTGTAGTGCGACGAGGCAAGCCTCGACCGCGAACACAGCGCAGGAACGTTCCCTTTACGACGCGTCAGTCTGGATGTTGCTTCAGTAGGTGGCGACGAATCGGCAGTCGAGCGTCATCAAGCTTGCACAAACTTTCAGGACAGACACAGTCGTTAAGAGCGCAAGTTGAAGCTAGCCAATCAGCGTCTTTGTTTCCGGCGATCCCTACGTGTGAAGGTATCCACTGGGCAACGAGAGATACCCCATGTGATGCAATCTTGCTGGCAGAGTCAGTAATGCTGCGCACAACTGGACAATCAATCTGACTGTGTTGTAATCTAAGGGTAGCGTGGGAGTCCGTAAAGGTGACAATCTTCGATGCGAGTAACTCTGCTTGCACGTATTTCAGTGCAAAATTAATCGCTGCTAGCTCCGCAGCTGTTGACGACGCTGAATGGGGTATATGAAATATGCGCCGTACTTGCGTCGGAGGGCCGAAAAAAGCTGCAGAAGCGCCTGGACCGGCGTCGTGTGCAGATGTATTTGAATACTTGGAGGTTATCTGAAAATCTTTCGTACATGTGCGACTACTGCCCGAACATGATCAAGTATGTTTCATTACTCTTTGTAACACGTTTATTTTCGTCATTTTATGATATGTGTTCACGTGAACATTGAATATTTCAACTATAATGTACAACCGTTCTGGAGTGTACTACTTATAAATTGACCTTATTTGTTCTATTGTTCCGTTGTTGTATTTGCACAACCTTTCTTTAATTTTTTTTTAACTGCATTTCTTACTTGATTATTGTAAATTTGTTTTTAACGTATGAATCGTAATACCGCTGTCATGTACGTGGGCCTTTAGGTATTTTCAAGTGGTATTACTGCCGCTTTTCGCCTAAGGGACCCACAACTGTCGTTGGAAATAAAGATTTGATTGATTTGATTTGATGATTTGATTGATCCAATTGGAATATTGCCGAAACAGGCATATCATACTTTTTGTGTATGTCATGGATAGTAAGATAAATGGGGAATACGTGCTTGATGATATCTTTCGGAGGCGGAGGCGTAACTGAAACAGCATGTTCAGAACTGCCAGCAATGTTCATAATGCTGCCATTTTCCCGTGCGAGATAACGGACGGTGAAACAGACAATCAAGAAGCGATTGAACATTCGATGAGCGATGCAGACGCTCAATATGATAGAGAGCTCTGTGGTCTGCTTGCAGCCTCAGTGGTAACTGATGCTCTGCAGTGAGTGCCTCGCTAGGCACTCACTGTTGCGCCTCGCGAGGTAATCCAAGCATTTGTCTAAGGGCTACGCGATGACCTCGTTCCAGTTAGGCCATCAAACTTTCTTCCCATTAAATTATGGGGTTTTACGTGCCAGAACCACGATCTGATTATGAGGCACGCCATAGTGGGGACCCAGAAATTTGGACCATCTGGGGTTCTTTACCATGCACCTAAAACTAAGTACACTGGTATTTTCGCATTTCTCCCCCATAGAAATGCGGCCGCCGTGGCCGGGACTCGATCCTGCGACCTCGTGCATAGCAGCCCAACACCGTAGCCACTAAGCAACCACGACGAGTTTTTCTTCCCATGAAAGAAAGAACGAACATTCATACGAGCGTTCGAGATAGACTGTTACAGTGGCATGTGCCACCTCAGAATTTTGTTCACCGATTTACATTCTTCGCACTTGTCTTTCTCTCGTCCTTTCTCTCTGAATCCCTTTTCCCCTTCATCAGTGCAGGGTAGGACACCATACTCTTTTTTTCTGGCTAACCTCCCTGCCTTTCCTGTATGTGTGCGTGTATCTCTCTCTATTTTGAGAACAACTCACTGTTGTTGCTGCTGCTGTTGTTTGAGATTGCACATCATGTTGCCATGCATTACAGTGTTTTTGTTTTTTGTTTTTCTGCGGGTAGGTTAACACCGGCCTTCATACTAGTGTCTCTTCTGATGATCTTGCTGCCCCTCACCGGTAGCGGACCAGTCTGGAACGAAACTCTGCAACCATTCGCAAAAGCCTGCGAGAAAAGGTGGTGGACGAATATTCTCTACATCGGCTCGTGGTTCCACAGAGAAGACATGGTAAGGTTTCACTGCGCGTGAACTTTCATGTGACTTTCCGGTTCCTGGACGCTCTCTCTCTCTCTCTCTCTCTCTATGCAAGGTGATTTAAGTGGAAACAGACTTCAAAGAAAAACTTAACCGCTACAAATAGTTTGTCTCCACTACTCGTCCCCTCAGTTTGGTCGGGCTTTAGATGGTCGAGTGCCCCCCCCCCCCCCCCCCACTGTGAAAAATAACTGAAATAAAAGAACTGAATTTATATTTTTACAACAGAAAATTTATTTGAACGCAAAACTACAGATACTCTTTGATTTAAAAAATGACGTGTTCTGCTTACGCTGAAACATTTTTTTCTTGATTTCTTTATGGTTCCGATGGGGCGAAGTCAAAATTTTGTCATTATTACTGTGAGCGAAATTTATTTTGTTTGTTTCTTTACTATACTAAATTATCATTTGTGTGCATCTTCACTACGCACGTTAGTGCAGGCAGACAGCTCTCATTAGCGCGAGCCGATTAGTGAGAATTTCTGAGAAAGATAAGCTGCTCATCGGGCCAGTTATGTCACTCGGAGCATGGCTATATATATACTTGTAGGGCTGATGCTTGAATATGTCACGCATATATGCCGGGTGTATTGGTGTCTCTCCTTTGTTTCATGTGGCGTGGCTATTTGTACTTGTATGATCGTTACGACCGCGTCGCATCATTTGACTCTTTCGCACTCGCTGACAGCTGCGGTCATCAGGGGAGTAAAACTCAATCCCAAAGCGAGTAACTTACGCAATATTTTACTTTCTGTAAAATGAAGGCAAAAGCCATCAACAGACAGAGAGCAAAGTAATAAGACAAATGCAGGGAGGTTAACCAGGCTGAGCCCGATGGGCTACCCTGCACTGGGAAAGGGGGAAAGAAGATTAAAACGTGAGTAGGAGAGCAGCTCACACTTTGCATGGACGCACAATTAATGAAGCGTTCGTCATTCAATTCATCACAAGCGGTCACAAAGGCCGGTGTACATCTAGAAGCGCAGTAGTGCTTTTGTGGCTTTGCACATCGCAGACGCACAAGGTCACGGTCCCTGGATGTTCTATTCTGTAAAAAGTCTGTTATCTATACTCTATCTCACAAGTAATTTGCAGCACTGCCGAAGATACGAAGTGTACACAGGCAATATTCTTACGCAGCGGAATATAGTTCCAGGCGTAACCGTCTGATTATTGGTAGAATTAGCGAGCTTAATTGTTCCTTGACACACGATACGTTACAGCGATACTTAACATCTTGGGCCCTTTACGGATGCACAGTGTGTGCCGTAAATTACTGTGGCGGTTACCACAGGTAATCGTAACAGCAACCCTGACCATGATTACGCAGCAACATGGCAGCGCCCACACAGCCAGGACCGCTCGCTTCGATCCGAATTCGCGCTTCGGACCTATAACGTAAAACTATTCCAATATGTTTATTCCAATCTCCTGACGTCAAATTTGCGTAACCGCCGACGCAAGCATTGGGCGGTCACCCGCAGGGTTGTCTGAAAACACCAATCAAACGCTCTCCTCGTTCATAGGAGGTCACTTTTGTTTGCTTAAAGAACGAATAACATTGCCTACACTAAGCGGCTTGTCTTATCTAATTGGCTGACAAGAGGTGAGGAGCATGCTCAAGTGGAGAGGAATTCGATGGGGCCGAACCACTGCCCTGAAAATCGATAACCGGATGAAGAGGGTGGTGCCGGTCTCTGCGATTGGTCCGCTTCCCCTTCCTTAGCTTGCGGTGGCTGGTCGGAAATCGCGGCGGCATGCAACGGAAGCTCAAGAATGACGCTAAAACGGATATTCAGCAAAGAAGAGTTGGCAGAACGAGGTCGTAAACGTGCCGAAAGTGCTCGAAAACGTTACACGGCCACGCAAAGAGTTTTATTGTACGCACATAAACCCATGCTCTCCGGCGAGCGCGAGTAGCCAGTGCCTGAGCGATCGGCGGCAGCCGTCTTTTATTCCTTTCGGAACGGGGCAGCCTGTGGCTATTCAGAAGAAAATTCAGTTTTGTTCTGCATATTAATGCATCTTTAAGGCGTACACGTCACTTTGACGCGGTGAGTTCTCGCAGTTTTATGACATCGAGAGACAGAAAGGTGTAGTGGGTGCAGCCCGAAAACTTTTCACCAATAGCCGAGGGCTAACGGCGAAAAGGCGTTGAATTAGAAATAACTATTTTCTTCTGTTTTGTCAAATCATGCATAAACAGTGTGTACACATAATATCAGATGGGCAGCTATCACGGTTTTCGTGACGTCGCGTGACAGACATCTGAAGTGGCGGTGGTCAAAGAAGTTTTGGGCCAATCGCGGAGGACTGGTTGCAGAATTGGAATAGAAAAGCTTGGAATAGTTTTACGTTATAGCGCCCTTTGTTACTACCTCTCCGCTCTGAAGCAACAAATAAACGATAAAATCCGTCATCGATTAGTCTCATCTCATGCTGAGTGCAAAGAATTAGGTATGATTCGTCGTTATTATTAAGATCAGCTGTTTGTTTTGACGCTGCTAGAACTACAGAGGCAGCGCCGAGCAGTAAAAGTGGTTTGATTTACAGTAAGCAGATGGCGCTACAGCATTAGCGTTGGTGATCCATTGATGATGACGAACGCTATAAAGGTCTAATTGTTCACTGCATTAATAATTTACTGCTCCGCTCTCGTACGTGATGACGGTGGCGAGAAAACGCCGAATGGAAGCCGAGCATGCGATGCGGCGCGGGTGAACATTTAGGAGGGCTTTCGCACTTACTATTGGCTAAGAAGACTGAAATGAACCGCCGAGAACGCGTATAGATGAAGCGAAGACCCGCTGTGACATTCGTGTAGCTTATGGTTACAACGCCGAAACATTTATTGCGTCACTCCACCAACCGTGGAGCATGTATCGACAGGATTGCAAGGCAGACACTGAGCAGACGACGCGGTGCGGATGAACACCTACTGAGGGGCATTCAGACTTCCTTTGGATAAGGAGACCTGCAGCTTCCACAGTGCTGTAACGAACTACTGAGATAGAGCATAACTGCGCCGAAGAGCAAGTATCATCAAAGAAATGTTAGTGACCCTACAGAAAACTCAGAAGCTGTAAACAGGAAAGGTGTGTCCCTAAAATTGGCATGCTTTCTCGGCATGTTTCGTCAATAAAAATGATAATTTCGTCTAGAATTTTCTATTTTCAATAACCTGCTCCAGCCGTCGCAGAAAGACGCGGTATGTAAGACGTTGCCGTCAAATGCATATATTAAATACCTGTCATCTTTTGAATCTGACAGCACACCACATGACGTTAGACCTGACCTAATGTCAATGTTTGTTCTGAACTCGTTGCAGTGCTTGCCTCACGGATGGTACCTTTCGTGCGACATGCACTACTACATCATTGCCCCCATCATATTCATGCTGATGTTCAGGTAAGTTGGTCCCGCAGCGCTCAAGAAGATGTGCCCACGGTCTCGCAGTCTTACCTGCGAATAAGCGGTTTACGGTGGTTGTATAATGGCGCCCGCAATTTCTGAAGCTCTGTATTGCGTTAGTTAATGAATAGTATAACGCAATGATTGTAACGAAAAAAAAAGGAAGTGGGGGCCAGATTTGTTTTTCGAAATCCACCAGAGAAGTCGAAATGCACGCGCATCTGGGGTTAGCAGGCAGCTGCACCGGAAGATTTCCTGACGGCGCGGCGCTCGGGGGGCTGCAGAGACGCGTGACCGATATGGTTTTTACGTATATGCCCCTTGAACGCCGTCACCAATATGTCTGTCGCTGTTGCGCGGAGAACTGAAATGTTGATATTTGAGCTTGATAGTGAGCCATCAACACCATCAAGGAGAAAACGAGTTGAAAACGTAGCGGGTTGCAGACGCGAATGAAAGAAGAAAATTGTTTATTTGCGTCATACGTATTCAACATCACTTAAACTATGTGGGTAGCGTTGATACGATATAACTGGCGATTGTGTCGACGCCAGGAAACGAGTTCGGAAACGCGCACAAGAAGACACGCCGGCTGTACTAGAAATATGTTGCAACAGAACTGCTTGTTGGCCTAGTTGGTGATTGCTACAAGACATGTCTTTGCCCAAGTTAAAACACACAGAAAAGGAAGGCACATAAAGACAACACGGGCGGCACTGCGTCCTCTGGACGGTGCAACATGACCAAAGAGAGCACTCACTTCACAGGGCGTCAGTCCTTTCTTCACACAGAATCCGATGTATCTTGCATCTTATATTGTCCGTGTCTGCAACATGCTACCTTTTCTACATCGAATCCATCCCATATACAGTATACAAATTCTTGACGATTTACCGGGACGTTCATATTCCTTTCGTTGAAGAAGGCCATCATAGGGTTAGCCACCGGATGTTGCGGACCGTTCTGCGTAACATCGAAGTAAATATAGTTGATTTTCCGTCTACTCAATCTGCTTGCCTCAAAATGGCGTTTGAAACAAACTTGCACAATGCAACAGTCCATTCACATTTCCTAAGAGAGCGCCTCTGCGGCGACATTAGGAAAACGGAGCTTACTTTCTGAATGCGCCAAGTATTTAAAAAGCCGTGGCTGTACTTTCCTACACAGCAAAGTACAGCCACGGTCACTTGATCAGGCACACCTTCTGTGTTTAATCGCTCAAACCTGCTCAATCGAACGCACGGGACGTTTTTGCGCTGCTACTCCGAGTACATGCTCCACAGCATTTCGTCCATATAAATTATAAGACACTGAGCTCAAAGTGATCAGGTTCCACAGAGTTGTGTGCAGACCCGGATCGAAGAAGCGTGCACGGCGCACGTGTAGACTGTAGGCACTCGCATCAGTACTCGCATCAGCACTCACATCTGCACTCTTTTCGCAGGAGGCCGTCGGTGAGCTTCGCGCTGCTGGCCATTCTAGGGGCCTCGTCCGTCATCGCTGTTGGTGTGCTCACGTACATCTGGCAGTTCCCGCCCATCCCCATATTTGTGGACCCCGATCCAGAGTAAGCACGCCGGGGCTGGCTTTAGTGAAAGTCCCGCCTACTATCTGCTCATATGCGCCAGTGAAGGGTCGTAGTTGCGTTACCTGTCTGACAAGTTCGCGAACCTTGAAAATACTACTTCATCGCAATGATAAAAAATTGCTGGCTGTCCCGTAATCAACAGCAGATTTAAGCATGAATTTGCAACCGTCAAAGAAGATTGGTTGGAGATGATACTAGCCACAATCTTAAAATGGGTGTAGTGCATGTTCGTTACGGCACCCCCCCCCCCCCCCCACACACCACATCGCACCACGTCATACTGTGCACTGGTCCATATGAAAGCTACTCAGCTAGAAGAATAAAACCGGCTGTAGGTGGCAAGACAGGCAGCGAAAGACGCCAGGGAGACAGAGCGCACTGTCCAGCTAGAAGAAAGGCACCGAAATAGGCGCCACGCAGCGTGGCGCCATCTCTCGAGGCGACGCAGAACCCGCGCCCCGGAACTCATGGACCGCTAGCGTTCAAACGTGTACAGGCAACCCTGTCTCAGCGCCAAAAGATGGCAATGAAGTGTATGGTGTCATATGTATCTGCCTTTCGGACGTAGCTACTGGGAATGACAAATAAAGCTTCAGCGTACTATAAGTTACAGCTTGAGTGATATTGTGAGCAAACATTAGGAAGAACTCTGAAGTAATATTTTTTGTAACGTGTTTGGGCAGTAACTAGCGTATGTAATGCAGGTCTGTACAAAAGGCTTGGGGCCAGAGACCGCATTTTCTTAAGTTTTGATTGATTGCCCGGATGATCTCGTTTTGTTCTTGCAACTTGGCCGGATGTACTCGTTTGAGTGCCCGGATAACGGTTCTGGCTTTTTGCTCAAGGTCACTTGAAAGTTGCCGACAGCGGGAGTTCAAAGCATTTCATGCTTAAAAGCTATGAAGTTTTGTCGCCTTTGACATATTCAGTCTAAGGGTCAGAGCTCAATGAACGACGCTTCCTGAAACGCATCAGGCTCCTGGTCAGAAATTCTCTTATCAACGACGATTTGTGGCGGGATGTATTCTAATGACGCTACGTCCTGTGTTGTCATATTCAAGAATATGATTTTTTTGTTCCTCAATGCTTACCGTGGAAGCTGAAATTGCTCTAATTGCGCTGAGGAGACCATATGTCGCCTTGAAAAACGACAAGTCCACTTGTCGGAACGTTGGCTCCTGCTTTCATCTTGTTCTTGTTTTGCTCATCGACTTGATTTCCATCTACCGCATTCCCCGTGTTTTCTCATTCTGCAAGAAATTAACGACGAATTTCACCTTCTCAACCAATAAAAAAGACGTTGACGTCTTCCCGAAACAGGCGTTGTTTTATAAAACAAGTAGGACCCCTATCCAGGAAAAGCTATTACACTATATTTAAAAGAAAATTTCAGCCAATCCTGATGTTGGACATATTAGCAAAGGTGGCCAGACAATGTCAGAGCACTTACGAGCGAGAAGCTTTGTGAATTCGATCTCAGGGCCCATATTCACAAAAAAGTTCTCATGCTAGAACTGTTCGCAAGCGATGTCGGACATGTTATTAGTGAAAGTGAAAGAGCAATTACAAACAACGAAGAAATTTCTGAATTCAAACACAGGGGCCAGATTCACAAAGATTTCTTTCGTAAATGGCTTCTAGCATTGGCCAGCCCCCTTTGTTAATGATTATCTAACATCCGGATGGACTGAAATTTACTCTTATGAACAATTATAACACAAGAGCTTTTTTGTAGCTGAATTCACAAAGCTTTTCGTTCGTGAGTGCGCTCTGACATTGGATGGCCACCTTTGCTAATGATATGTCTAACATCCGTATTGGCTGAATTTTTTTCTTTATTACTTTATTAATTTTCTTCTTAATTTACGCTGATGGTACGTGAGTTTGTGCATGTGTACGCAGTCTCTGAGCGTGCCTGCGTGCGTCCGAGTTAAAGGAATCCATATATATTACCGAAAACAACCAAGTGCGTCAATCCTGCTGGTTAGATTTGTTTAGCCCTTTACATGAAGCAGAAAGAACTACCCGAAGAAACGTACGCACGCACACGTGCACACATGCGCACAAAGGTGAGATAATACAAGGCGAATGTACGTGCTCGCTCTCCGCGATTCTACCGCTTAACCCTGTCTTATTTATTTTATCTCACATCTGCTCTCAACAGTCACTTCAACGAATACATGAGCTTCATCGGATACCGGCCGTACACGCACCTCACATCCTTCTGCATCGGCATGGCCACAGGCTACTTCCTTTACAAGAACAAAACGTTGCACATCAACAGGGTAAGTGCAGCCATTACAGAGCGCAGCAACCGAAACAGAGGAAGCGAGAATCAACCCTATGTAGGTGGCGGCGGAAGCCAGTGGGAAACCGAATATAAATGTGTTTCCGCAAAAAATTACGCCAAATACCAATGTTAGCCCTCGTATTGCTGCAAATGAAAGCTATATGAACTTTCCGACTATGTGCCATAATTGGAAAAGATCATTCCCACCGGGTCCGAGGAATGAAGCCAGGATCAACGCTAATCTACTCAGTTTATACAACGGTCGCTTTTGACCTCCCGCATGCTTCCTGCGGTCATGTTGCATACCAACTGGTTTGAGCAGTATGAGTAGTCAACACACAGCGATGCATAACGGTTCGTAAGTTGGTAAGACTTACGTCAGAACTCCAGGTAGGTTTGACCACAATGCTAAGCTGATCTTTCAGAATTCGCTCTAGCCGAAAGACTGGAGTCACCTTAAATATATTTACTTCCAATATCCCTAGGAGGGCTCTTGCTAACCTTTTTTTAATATACTCGCATTCATCTCAGTGCAAAGTCCAGTGCACACCGATTTCTTTTCTGTTCCTAAAAACCTGTTGGATGCTTCTTAGTGAAATACTGACACGAAAACTTTGGTGTGCTTGCGTGCTTTATTAGGTGGCGCTTGGCTCCGTGATAACGGTATAAAGCCTCACCTTCTTGAGCACGTAACAAATCATTCGAGTCTTTCAATCATCTTTCAATTATCTTTTGATAGGACCACTTCAAAATGCTTGACAAAATTAAATGCAGTACGGCTACGGATGCGAAGCAGGAGGCTTGTTACGTCACAGAAATTGGATGCGATGGTCATGTGGTATGAAAAAACATGGCCGCTGATGATGAAGATTTAATGGCATCCCCTTTGAAATGGGGTGGTGACAAATAGTCACCTAGCCTGCTTGACTTACTCAAGTATGCTATACATGTTGTTTATGTAGCATTTTCTTATACATCTCCTTAATCTTTTTTTTTTTCTACAAAATCTACCTTGTACCGCTAACAATCAATCTCTTCCCTGTTTTTTTTTTTTTTTACACCAGTACTCTAACCGCCTCTTGCTTATCTCGACTGCTGACCGGTTGACGCTTCCGTCCACTTTAAACCGAAGCGCTTCTGGAAGGTGTACGTTGCCTACGGTTCTCACTGGGTGAATCCCTTCGCATTCCATTAGGATGTGCTCAGTGATCTCCGGATTTTTGCTGCAGCATACACATGTCTTATCTAATTCCGAATATTTGCGCCGGTATGTTTTTGTCCTTAGGCAACCGGCTCAAGCCTCAAAAAGCAAGGCACTGCCCTTTGTATTATCCTATAGATTTTCCCTTCTAATTTATTTCTTCTCATTCTTGTAAATCTCCATGGTCCTTTTTGTTTCCATTCTTTGCAACCAATTAACTGTCTCTGTTCCTCTCACTTTCTTTCTGATGATTCCTGGTTGTCTATTTACAGTTTCAATTACCTTGTACTAGGTTGCCAACTTTCTTGACCTCTTCGTCCATTCTTTGTCCATGCTTTTCAAGTACAGATACTTGTGCGCTTTAGCTGCCTTTTTCTTTCCATCCATGTTCCCGAGTCTTTCTTCAAAACTAATTTTGTTCTGCGCTTCTCTGACTTCAAAAGAGTCTCAACACATGTCACCCTGCACTGCCTCATTCGTGTTCTTACTGTGGGCTCCCAAATTCAACCGGCCTGCCGATATCTGGTTCACTTCCAACCCCGACAAGATATAGGATGGCATATCGCAAAGGCATAGAATTGCCTTTGCGAACGTTAGCGCTGGCACCATTACTCCTTTCCAGATTCCATGCACCACCTCATATTTTTATTGTCGCCCCACAGTGCTCTGTGTTTCATTATTGCAGCATTCCGTTTCACCTTTGTTTTCAGATTCTCTTGGTGGGTGCTTGAGTAAGATTTTCGTTCGTTTATGTATACGCCGAGGTATATTTATTGCTTGACTATGGGTATGAGTTGCTGTTGAATTGACACCACATAACTACTCGCCTCTTCATTAAAGATCATAATTCCCGATTTCTCTGTGGCAAACTTGGGGCCTAGATTTGTCGCTGCATTGCCACAGGTGTTCGCAAGTGACCGTAAATATCTTTCATTGCCCACTAGTGGCACTATGTCGTCGCCGTACATCAGTCTAGGGCGCTTATGTTGCACCATTTGTCCATTACGCGTGGAGGATAAATCAATCCCTAATTCTATGTTTTCCAGTCGTCTTTCTATGCCCTTAACACAAAGCGTGAACAACAATGAAGACAGAGGACATCCTTGCTTCAGTCCTTGGTGAATTGCCACCACTTCATTACCTTTCGACCTTCCCATACAATTTCTACTCAGTTGTCTCTATGTACGTATATCCCTCATCAGCTCCACTAAATCGTCATCCTGCCTTCGTGCTTGGGAGTATCCCATAACACTTCCCTGTCTAAGTTGTCGTAGGCTCCTTTAATATCTAGCAATGCTATCCACAAAGGTCTATTCTGAGTTACTCAAATCTCTATGTACTGAGTTAGAACAAACATATCCTCCAAGCATCTGCCTGGTCTGAACCCATTCTGTAGTTCCCCCAATACATAATTCGTTTCCACCCACTTCGACAGTTACAATTTTATGGCTTTCATTTCCATTCTATATCTCACCTACGTTATCGTAAATGGCCTCTACGAGCT